>NC_051160.1:110726095-110823221 GCF_013339745.2 Dermacentor silvarum | reverse complement strand
CAAAACGGTAGCTATGGTCACCAATCAACGCAAAGCGCTCCGACGATCGCCCAGCCGGGTCGCGCGTCGTTCGGCATAACGCATTGTTGTTGATACTTTGCCCATCAAAATAAACCGTAAATAATCCTGGTAAGTGTGCTTAACCTCGTTCATTCGCCGCTAGAATATACTGAATGCCAAAGAGTGCAAGGCCGGCGCGTGACTGACTTAACGGTTCATTTCTGCCGTTCAGCGAAGAAAAAAAAAAATCGCCCTTTATGCGGCAACGTGATTGCCGCGCATTGATTCATAACTCTTGCGGTGTTCGCATATTTCTGGTGAATGTGTACTGTGCACCCTTTGGCTAGTCGCAGTGATGCTACATTCACTGGGGTTATGTTTTGCAGGATCGCCATCCAACTCGCCCAGGCACCCTGATTACGTGCCTTCTCTGTTTGTTTACACCGATGAGTTCAAGAAAAAGGACGCTTTTCATCGCTATGTACGCACGGCAGCGCGTATGAAACAACACAGTGAGCACCGACGAGGTATGTCTTGCGGAGGCGAACGGAGCACGTTATCGTGGCATGCGCTTGCTTGCATGATAAGGAAATGCCAACTATTTGACTGCGGACGCACGAGTGACGCGTCTTCCTACCTAGCATTGGTACGGTATCCTTCTGTCACAGTATTATATGCATTCGTGCAGGCTTTTTCCGGAATGAATTTATCGACGCTTTGTAAGGTGTGGTAATGTGTAGCTCTTTGGCCACTAGTCCACACTCTGTCAATGTAGAAAGGTCGTGCGTCCTTGACAAGCCTTCATTTCTTATTGCTCTTAATTCCATTCACAATAATGACCTGCCTATTAGTCTTTCCGTAAGGTTATCTACGCAGAAATATAGGCATCTCAAACAAGACTATGAGTGCGATTCACTTGAGCTAGTAGTGCCCATTTTTTAATTTATGCACTTGAATGATTTGTCTTTTTATAACTTTAGCTGTTTCAGAGAAGCAGGCAGACCTAAAACAGGACTCAATGGCAAATGAGACGTCTTCAAAGTGTGAGTAATCTTTCTGCAAAACTAGGCTACATTACTTTTATACAAGAATACTAACGCAACACAAATGTGACATTATTTCCTCAGGTGATGAAGACTCTGTGGAGATGGAACAGACGGACATGTCAGATTCCGAGAGCACAGCAGGCAAGCACTTGTCATACATAAACCATCTAAAACGTTGCATGATGCACAATAGTCAATGACAGGGCTCAGTGACACCTGTCTGTGAAGGAATCAAGCTTGTAATTTATTTGCAGTGCTTCTTAACCGGGGCACTCTCACACACGGGTGGAGGGCAGCCAACAAGCAGGTTAGGTTATTTAAAAATTGTTGAAACCGAGAACAGGTGAAGAAACAGCCGAACATCATAGTGCTATAATTTGTATTGCTAATTTGTACAGGCCAGTGAGGTCCGCTCTTCGACCTTATACAAACTACCAGTTTATGCTGCACGCTACCTCTGTTGCCATGGCATTCAGACTGTTTGTGCGTGTGACGTATGAATGCAGCAAATTCAATGTTGCTGACTATTGGATGTACTTGTTCGTGCCTAGTGCAGTCTAAGGAAACTTTTTGGAGGATAAAGGCATGAAGGGCAGGTGCTTTACGCTTTTTTCTGGGAAAATCATCTCCTGCATGCTTGACTTGTCGCTGACTATTACTGTTTGTGATATTGAAAAGCATACATGACAGCCAACTTTGTTTATGTAGATGGAGACCCTAGAATGCCGACAAGGCGAACATATATAAACCTGCGATTCAAAATAGTAATTTCCAAAGCATGAATAACATTGCACTTATTCTAACCTGCCTTGCATTTGTTGCATGTACAGGTTTCACTACTTCATCACAGGAGTGTGAAGGTGTAGCTGCATTGCTGATGCGTCGCACTACTGCCACAGCTAAGGAGCAACTAGAGAATGTCAGCACAAGCAGTTTCAACGGCCTGCTAGCAGAACATACTGCAATGAAGAAGAGAATTCAAGAGCTCGAAGTCAGATGTAAAAGGCTGCAATCGCAAAGCTTTTCTGTGGACACAATTCATAGTACCGCATTTAAATTTTACACTGGACTTACGAGCAAAGCGCAGTTTGATGCTTTGTATGGACACCTCGAAGCGAATGCCCAGAGAATGGCATACTGGGTTCCCCAAAAGAATGAGCAGCAACAGCAAATTGAAAAAGACAGGCAGCTTTCAAAGCGAGAAGAACTGTTCATGGTTTTGTACAGGCTACGAACGGGAGTTTGTGCAGGGGAAGTAGCCAGGTTGTTTGGCATATCACAATCTAGCCTGAGCCGCATTTTCTGTAGCTGGATTAACTTTTTAGATAAGGAGCTGTATGCCTTAACACGGATGCCATCTTTAGCTGAAGTACAACGACACATGCCAGAGGCATTTTCAGATTTTCCTAACACGAGAGTGGTTCTGGACTGCACTGAGGTCAGAATTCAGAAGTCCTCAAAGTTAAAAGCACAAAGGCAAACTTTTTCAACCTACAAGCATTTTAATACCTTCAAGGCACTTGTAGGTGTCACACCTGATGGTTATGTATGCTTTGTTCCCGAGATATGGGGCGGTCACGTTAGTGACACCGAAATAGTGGAGAGAAGTGGCCTCTTAAAACGCTTGCAACCGGGTGATGGTGTAATGGTAGACAAAGGCTTTCGCTTGGACAGCATTTTCCCCCCAACCATTCAGATCTATATCCCACCCTTCAAGAAAGGAAACCAGCTTTCTGCAAGTGATGTAATTGCTACTCGAAAGATTGCTGGAGCTAGAATACATGTTGAAAGGGTTATAAGGCGCATCAAGGAATTCCATTTTTTAGATAGGCCAGCCAGTGCCTATCAACATGTTAGACATCGCCGGCAAGATATTTAGGACCTGTGCCCTACTGTCTAATTTGCAGCCACCGATTATTGCCGTGAATGAGCAGAGTTCTAGTTGAACGCCTTGCAATATGTGAAATAAATAAACAAACAGACAGGGCCGGAATGTGGTCGCCTTGTGTGTTGCCTTACTGGACTTACTGTCGGTAATTCCCACGCATTTTCTTGCCCCAGCTTAGTGCGGAACTGAATGCTGAATACTATACTTCATGGCATATAGTATGCTGTTTCTGTCAACAGGTGCGGCTGAGAGAGACTTGTAGTGACAAATACAGCAAGTCACATTATCCACATGTAAACATTGAAATAACATCAATAAATAAAAAAACGACCACACAAAGGTACCAAGCTCATTTATTGTCTTTATTAAATGCCTGCTTTCTCGTGGCTCCTGTACTATCAATTTATAACACAACAGAGCAACATTCCCATCATCAACAGAGGAGCAGGGTAAAAACTAGGAAAGCTTGACCAGCCCTCTTATGGACACAGCAGGCGAAGCATAAAACATTAAAAAAATATATTGACAAGTACAAGTGTCAAGTCCAGTATACATTACACACAAGAGTAATCAATATACAGCAGGTGAAGCAACAAAAACATAGAAAATATGAAGGAGATAACACAAGAAAACATGTTGGAGCCAAATAATGAAACCGAAATTTCCTAAGAAACAGTCTTCGTGAAAAATAAGTTAGGAGCACTGTACATGAAGTTATCAAATATAGAACACACTTCATTTGACAAGGAAACACATAAGAAATTGCACTGGAACATACAAGTTTCATATTTGTAGTCAGTCAGGCTCGAATGGTAACTGGCATGAAAATTTTCTGTAGTTTCCTTACATTCATGCTCACCAGTACTCTTTCAAGTAATTGCTCAGCAGAATGAGAATGTAGTACTGATGTGATTGTTGCATAGTTCGTGCAGTAGCGTGTACTGTCCTGTACTACAGTTTACATGTGCTGTAATCTGTAGAAGGTTGTTCAACTACCGTATTTCTTGGACTAAAAGTGCTACCCCCTACTTTTCGCAAGTTCCGAAGAGAAAATTGGTTTTTAAGACATCTATTATAACTTAGCATGATGAAACGCTATTATGCACACTGGTACACTAACTGCAAAATGCCGTACTTGCCCTCATTTCAGGGCACCAAATTTCTGTAAACATAATTTTTATAAGCCGCATACTCCAGCAGAGAAAAACATAACTCTTTTTCGGTACAGAATGCCAGCATTTATTGCACTTTATATTGAAGACCTTGTCCTCTTAACGCAGTCAAACGATGCATTATGCAGTGTTCTTTTTGTATCCAATATATTTTTTTTCATTGTAAAGAGGGAGTCCTCTGCTTACTCTGCGAGTGAGCAGCTCTGGCACTATGCAATGTTTGAAGAAATGCAGCAACCCAGGCAGAATTTCTGTACACCAAAGAACTTCATCAAAGGGAGTCCTCTCCACATGTGTTGAGGCTGCTACACTTCCAGCATTTGTCCATACTACAAAATCACACCACTTCAAACCTGTGACACCCATCATACCTTGTATCTGATAATAATATGCATGATCTTTTTTCAATTCTATATTGTCACCAGATATTTTCAAACAGCACTTTGCAGAAGCTGCTGCTTCGACGACACCCTTGCCTTTGAAGGAGAATGGGCACTTCACCTCCAAAAGACCAGTGTCACTCCCTTCAAAGACAAGTCTGTCGGGGGAGGCAGCAATAAATGGGTGCTGGGGATGAACATGCAACCCAGTATATGCAGTAGTTAAATATCTGTCCCTGCATGCCATTATTTCTTCGTATGCTTTAACGGCATCGTCCTCATGAATCCTGCCATAACGCATGGCTTCGGTGCTCACTTGGCGAGGATACATTACGTCCCTTACGGCACCATCAGGCTTTCTGCACCGCAGCAACTTCTTAAACACTGATGCCGTGAGCCGTCCAATACGTTCCTGATGCCACTTCTTGTTCTCTGCCTGGCCCATTGTGCTTTCTAAAATGACTGCCCTGTCGTCGAGGCTCAGGGGCTGAATTGCTGCAAAAGCATAAGACAAAAAAGTGTGACCTAACTTGAGCAAATTGGTGATTAGCTGCAGGGAAGCAATACAACTAATGCTACTTGGTTTACACTTTCAGTCAATGCAAATATGGAAAAGGCTGCATTAAGAGAAAACACACTGACTAATCAGAACATTGGTGCATGTCTTGTTTCTTTTCATGTCTTGATCTATTATTCCACTTATGTACTTGCAATGAATGATTACCAACTAGCTCAGTTGTCAGTTAAACTCTCGTCAGTATTTTCTGTAACTTTCTAGCCTCATTGAGTTGCATCTAATCACTTAGGCAAGTGTAATTACAAATTGACAGTTGTGCTATTTACTTTACCATTAATACAGTAAGGGCTTATTTTTATGCAAGAGCTGTACGGCTGGTTTCACTCGGTCTGGAGTTTCAGCACGTGCTCCCTCTGCATGTTTACTTCGCAGAATTGTAGTTCCATGTATTCCGATGAAATAACACTTGCTCAATAAAACTATGTGCCTGTGTAATTCAACATTATGGTGATGAATTTCTGTGTGTTCATTCTTACCATCAAATCTCTCTTGAATAATTCTCGAGTTTGTCATGCTCAGCAAATCTTCACTGTCGGCTATATATGGCTGGTTGCAGCATCCATCATTTATTACTTTTGCAGCGATGGTCTCTGTTGTGCTCTGAAATGAACCATAGAGAGAAAATGGGTAGTTTTCAATACGACAGCACATACTGCGTGTGTGGCCATCATGATGTTGGATGAAAGAGCAAAGGAGCTAACATGGTAGTATGCATGTGTTTCTGTGGTACCAGTGTCTGCACTGTGGATTATCTGGTGGGTTAACAACGCAGTGATAAGGGCTACGACTCAGTCATATATGCTATATGCATGAGCTAGAAACTACGGCTGCCTTACGCAACATCTCACAGGAATTTGGTAAAAAGAGGCATCGTCAAGACATGTTCTACAATTACATTGGAGAAATTTCGCAATCACATTGTGGCTGATAAGCTTCAATGCACTGGTTGGTCACCTCAAAGCAGCAGGATACCTGCTTCTGTAGCAAAAGCAATGCACAGGAAAAGAACAAAAATTATAGCAGGCAAATAGAAATCAGGTGGAGAGGGAAGCTCACATACATGACCAGGTATCAGTAATACCCTCCATGCACCACGTTTTGCACTGATTAAGGAAGATGGGGCAGCATGTATGAGTACAAGTAGTTTTTCTGCTTCACACTAACTGTCCTGTCTTCATAGGTAAATCTGTCCTGTTATAAAATGCAAACACTAATGCATTGTCAGGCATTTAAACCATTACGTGAAATGCCGAAGGCAAGTAGTATACAGGATCCTTATTTCCTGTGTCAGCTGCTACAGAGGCTAGATGAGAAAGTGTTAAAGGGGGGACATGGGCAAATAACAAATTACCGCAGCGCAAGGGCAAATAATAAGCGCAATACTAAAAAAAGTTTTAAGTCATTCACAGCCATGCCGTTGTTTGACCTCTGTTTGCTGCACACCCTCGTTTGAACAAACATGATCACCGTGCATGTGAAACCATAAAAGCAGTCGAGATGGTACGAAAGGCACATCACATTTAAGCAAACCCTATATCAATTTATTGCGGAAAGAAGTGCTATTTCGAGTGCGCAGACATACAATGTCGATGAAAGCAGGTCGCTATCATTGGTATTTGCTCTGTGCCGCTGTTCTTGCTTATTTCATGGCTCTCGCTTTTCATTGTGCAATATGTATGCATTTCTGTTTTGTAATAAAAAGACTAAGTTGAAAATCAGTTTGTTGTCTGTTTTTTAGCTTCTCCTCCAATGACACGGTGTCACATTTTGAATGATGTTTAAGATATTACGTACTTCTTCTGCCGCCCTGGGCTTCTTTGCATAGCGGAGTAGAAGGCAGCTCGGAGATATTTCTTGCAAGTTGCTGATGAAGTTGGCAGGGTCAGCTGGCAACAGTCCAGGTGTGGGATCATAAACTCTCTTCCTGTTCCTGCTGCTCTCAAACAAAATTTCCGAAAGCGGCAAGCTTGGTTCTTGCTTTTTGGCTGAAAATACAGATTACAAGCACAAAAACAGCTTAAACACTCAAACTATCCCCAGCAACCTCTAGATTACCAACTACTGTTTGACGTAAGCAGTTAATAACCCTGCTGAAGGTATATTCGGCTAAGATATTGGCTATACCGTCATCTCTACTATAAAATAGGCAGCAACTTCACTGTGGGAAATCGGCAGACAGGGTAGATGAAGAGAGCATAACTGACTAAAAGGACTCCTATTTAAATTATTTTAGGCAGAGTTGCACACTTTGGAATACAGACAGGAGGGACGTCACTTAGCAGTATACAGCATTTTTCTTACCTTGAGGGGGCACAATCCATGCACAGGGGACATCCGTACATGTTGTGTCTTCTCCTTGTGGTGCCAGGTTGCAAGCTGTGAGCAGCAGGCCAACAACGTGCTGGCAGCTTCCACTGAGGCTGCAGGAATCATGGTAACAGTGTATATTATTAGTGCTGATCTGCAAGGCATTCAACATAGAGAAAGAGCTGGGCAACGTGCATCAGACAGCCTAGACATGCTTTTCAATAATGATTATTGGGCACAACTTTCCCCCGTTGTGATTGACTGTACTTGCTTACCACACATGCATGCAAGTATAGCCACGATAGCGTTGCGCATAAGAACTATGAGGTCTCGATAGTCTTGCATAAACCTTGCCAAACTTGACTGCAGTGAAAACAAGCTACAGGTCCTATGTAAAATGCTGCAGTAAACAGAGTGATTGAACACTGGCTTTAAAAAGTTCGTCTATAATCTCTCGTGTACCGCGCGGGTACTCGATTTTGCACAAGTGACACTGGCGACGCAAATGAGATCCTGACAGGAACGGCATGCCGCTTTACCTTGGCGCCGGCTGACCAAAAGTTGATGAATCGTACGCGACGTGCATGCCAGCAAACACTACGTAGCTGACACGGCTCTAGCCACGAGATACGCGTGCCGAACACCCCGAAGTATGTAAGTGCACAGCGATTTTTCGAAACGCGACATAGGAGAACACGGCTTGTCGGCGCTTTCTTGCGCTGCCGGTGCGCGCTGGGGACACATATCCGAGGCATCAGGGCATACGATGAAATCAAGACCCTTTGACGTGCGTTGTGACTGCATTTGGCCCCCCAACGATCACCTGGCGTTCACCAGTGCCGCGAAAAGTGCCTGCAGCCACATGCTCCGAGTATCGCGTTCTAATCGCTGCGCACTGCCATTCAGCGAGCCCACGTACGCGCTCTAAAAACAGTAGACCTCCAAAGCTTGGCCTGGCGACGACACAAAACGGTAAAACCAGAGAGCCAGTACGTATACACATGCGAGATGTCATGATAAACAAAACTTGTACTCACCCGGCTGGGCAGAGACAGTGGCCTGCCAGTATGTCGCCCGTTCCTTTCTCTATGACCGCATGTACGATGTAGTAGCCGCCTTTCATTGACGGTAGGCATATACTTCGGAGAAGTCCATACGGGGATGTGGAACACAAGTTATTAAACATGATGTTGCGCACATAACCCTCTTCGGTGAATTTCTTCCCTTTCGCAGTTTGTCTTGCGAACCTCGATCCACATGCCGCCAAGAAAGCACTCAGCTGATTGTCGCTTGGCATCTTGATCCCGTTTGGGCTTTTCGTCCACCCGTTCGCTACGGCAAAGAAGCCGCCGGGTATGTACATACTCCCAGGTTCCATTCCCGAACACGAACGCAGAAACTACCGATTGTAGAGCGCAGACTTACGTAAATATATGTGCCGCAACACGCGTCGTTGCCAGTCTACGCCATACTACCAGTAGCAGCGGCGGCCACCCGATGCCGTACTTATCGTTTCTTGCGGTGTCCGCGTGAGGGCGCCACACAGACATGCAAAAGGCGGATTGCCGGACATCCTGTTGATGGAGGAAATGCGTCAGCGGTGTTCTACACCTTTATGTTCAGAGCCATCCATGACCTATGAAGACAACACTCGTGACAAGACATATGAGCCTACATTGAACAGCTCAGTGGCGTAAGTGACATGACATTTTGTTTTCTTGTTTGAGCGCGCAGTAAAATGCGCTATAATCAGTACATCGTCTAAAAAGACTTGAGTGCCTGATACGTTTTTCAAAAGTTCTTCCATCTTCCTTTGGAATATGGCAGGGGCTGATGCAATGCCATGTGGCAGTCTATTATAAGCAAATAAGCCTTTATGGGTGTTTAGTACTGCAACTTGCTTCGCTTGTTCATCCAGTGGTATGTGGCAGTAGGCTTCCCGTAGGTCCAATTTTGAAAACCAGTAGCCATTCTTGAGAGAGGCGAAGATGTCCATTTTTGGGAGTGGATACTGGTCGACATCGGCCAGTATCCGCTCGGCCAGTCGACGTCGACAGAGGGTAAGATCCAGTATCCATCCAGTATCCATCGGCCAGTCGACATCGGCCAACAGAGGGTGAGAGTCTTCTGTCCGTAAGTTGCGATGACAGAAGAGATTATAGCTTGTAGGGGGGTTGAACGAAGTGGTGGTGGCATGATTTACGCGTGATAATGTTGGAGCTCACGTCCAAGCTTACGTGCATCACCTGGTGCCTAAATTTGCACCATATCCAGTGTTCGTACTATGCCCAGTACAGGTCAGTCGTGCAAGACAATGCCAGCAGACAGCAGTGATGACAATAATTTTTACATCGATGATGTGGCAACAACCATACTTTCAGTATGACTGATTCCTCAAGAGCTATTCAGCAGCAGCCTGTAAGGGCATTATTACTAAATAGAAATGGTTCAAAGTGCACATTTCGTTTTACTTCTAGAAGGTAGAAATGGACTAATTCTCTGTCGGACATAGTGCATCAAAACTCTGCCCCTGCATTACAAATGAAAAATGTCAGGGTGCATATTTTTGTTCTTTAACACGTTGGTGAAAATTAGCACTCGTGCGTCCATACATAGAGCTGTTCCTGTCCTTCTCATAGAGCAACAGCACGCACGCGACCTGCTTCCATAAGCCATGCTGAAAATTGTTTAATGTATTCTTTCCACGCACAATCAGTGAATGTAATGCACTACCGAGGGACATTATTTTGGCTGAAGGTGCAAATCCATTTGAAACTGCATTGCAATCTATACTTAGATGATGTGCAATAATAAAACATGCTAACGGAAGGTAGAAGACAACAAAGTTGGACTGTACTGCGAGCCTCTCCGTAGGTGGCCTACCTTTAGCTATCATCTCCCATCCCGTGCAGAACAGGCCTGTTGTATCACCCAGCTATGCACTCTGGCATCCCAGCAGCATTCAAAGACGATCTACGACACCTGCCATCAACACGTTTCTTACGCTAAAGGTGACCTTGTGTGACTAGATGCCGTGGTTTGTGTTAGAAGTTCTTGGCCTGCTATTTTGGCCTGTTCGTCATTCTTGAACACCTCAGTAACGTTACGTATGTAATCTCTCGTCTCGCAAGTACCCATCACCGCTTTAGTAAGAGACAATCAACTTACGCCGCACGCCTGAATCTTTACCATCATTGATCCTCTGATTGACTTGCCCACTTGGCATCGTCTGCGAATGGGGAAATGAAATGTGCTAATGCAAATGAAGACAATGAATTGCACTGTACTGCGATTGTCTCCATAGATGGCCTACCTTGAGCTATCATCTCCTATCCTGTAAATAAATGCGACGCATCGTCACAATATTTATCTTGGTTTTCTTTTGGAGCTTGTTACGTTTCTTGTACTAATAAACATTTCTGCTGCTACTCCTGCTGCTACTCCTGCTACTCCGTCGTGCTTTGAGTCGAGGCCGCGGTAAAAAGGTGTAACTAAATACCTGTGGATTTCCGGGGCCTCTACAAGCACCGGACGGTCTTCCATGAGGGCGTAATATGCCACTTCAAGGGCATGCACGTTCAGGCAAGCCTGAACAAAGGTGGGGTGGCTTGTGATGCATGCCTCGCTGCGCCGAATTGGCCACATTTGGCCCTTGCGCCAAAAAACACCAAATATCATCATCATCGTTGCCCCGAAGTGCGTCCACATGGTCAAGTTCTGTGCAGCACACCGACTCAAGCTGAGTCTCCATTGCACTGCAGTGTCCACATTGGCACCTGCAATAATCGCGATGCAACATGAAACGTGTGCTCTGCTGGCTCCGCACACTGCAATTCGCAGATGTTGCTGAGCATAGTAGTTAGTTAATTTTTACAAATTGTACCCTGAGGGTAACATAAATAAATAAAACTGTCTGCTGTTACACCGGCATATAAAGCAAATAAAGCAATGAGCCGTCGCTCATTCGAAAACCATAATAAATGTAGGTACATTGAAGCATGCAATTACCATGCCTATAAACACAACGGATGCATTGCATATATATATGCCTCAGTGCATTCATTGCTCTTAAGACGTTACTGTTAAATACCGTGCAGGCCACAACGTTCAACGCCGATTCGTTGTGTCTTACCATTGAACGTGGCCGATGCGAGGGTTTTGTTCAGGTTCGTCCTCCCCATCACCGGCCGCAATATCCGAGTCGCTGCTCTCTAGTGGGTCAAATTGAAAGTGATGGGCCACGTCTAATACGGCGGCGACTCCCACATGCAGGAAATCATCGCCGCTGGACGACGAAAACGAGGACGACGACGACGATAATTGTGAGGATAGCGAGGATATGACAAATCACGTGCAGGCGTAGCAGACGAACTAGCAAAACGAAGCTCGCACGCCGGCGCGCACGCTGGCTGCGCGTCAGAGCATACGTCATAGCTTTTTGCGATCACGTGCCCACTTTGTTTACAATCCCTCTTCTCCCGTCTCGTTGCTCTCTGAAACCGAAACTGGGACTGGTCGCTACAAAAAAGACTTCAATTACCTGTCGTGCTCTGAAGTAAATGAGGTTTCGTACCGTGATTACTGGGTCATTAACTACCTATTAAAGCCATAAAAACGATATGGAAATTTTTGGTGTCAGTACTCCTTTAAAGCTCGTGGATGCCTTGTTTGTGGCAAGCCGCATCTCTGTGTGATGTTTTTTGTCACCGATCTCGGGGGCGTGCGGGTGTTAGAAGAGATGGAGAAGGAAGACGGATGGCGACACAGCAAACGAGGATTTAATATTTACAAGGATGGTAAAAGTACGCGGCACACAACACTAAAACCATAACTCAAAACTAAAATGCTTACTCAACAGAAAATGCAAAACTAACTAAATACAACACTACCAGAAGATAACCTATCTCTGTCTCGGAGCCTAACTCCGTCTTAGAGTCTCTGCGTCAGTCTTAGCGCTGACTCGTCAAAGTCTGGCCACCTTGGCCCCGGCCTAACTGCGTCGTAAACAAAACGTGATCGTCTCTTACGGATCGTCGTCTTGAAGTTCTTGTCGCACACGTGTCAGGCTCGTCGGAAGCATTGAGAGTGCCGTAGGTGCCGACGCCTCGCGTTGTCTCTTTTGTCGGCGGTGAGCTCGTCGGCTCGTCGGCGATGGCGCTCGGCGTTGCTTAGGCCCACCTGGGTAGGCCTAGCCTCGGGATGCGTCGCTACCTCTTCGTGAGTGCCGACGTGGCGTCCCGCGGAGAATCGAACATGCCGGTCTGCCGCAGAAGGGGGATCCTCTCTGGGGTGCCCGGCCGCGCATTTACATTCGCACGCCCGTACAGCCGGTCGATTGCAGCGCACCTGCGCGGCTCTAAAGGGAACTACAGATCTAGGTACTTGCTGGAGCAATGCCTCCTTTACTAGATGCCCGCCGCGTTGCTCGCTTTCCCATTGTGGCGGCGGTTCCCTTAGTTCTGCATGAATTCCGTGAGGCGGCACTCGTTGCCTTTTCAACTTCCGGTGGCGGCGGCAGCGGCGGGTGAACGGGGTGAACGCTTCCGCCGGCGCGTCGATACCGCCGAGCGCCGATATGCGGAGGGCGTCTGCTAGGGAGCGTTTTCGCAGGCACTTTTTCTATACTCGTTCGTTAGTCAGTTTCGTGATCGCAACTGTTTGCCCGCGTGTGGTTTCATTATGCAGCACGGTGCTGGTAGATTCATTTGATTCTTCTTATCAGCGTTGCGTTACTGTTCGCGTGCCTCATAATCAGAACAGGTTTTGACACGTAAAACCCCAGAAAGAAGATGCGTTACTGTTCAAGACTTCTTTCACTATGCGGCGAATGCGTTTTTAAAGAACACTAACTGGTGACCTTAACCTACGTTTTTCAGTGACATGCACGGTAACATGTACGTATACAATCGACAGACGCATGTTAAAATAAACTTGGGCGTTACGTTTTAGCTTGTGATAGCGGTGCCTCCGCCAACGCCCCAGCCATCAGGAGAGAAGGTCGAGTTTCTACAGTCCATCGCTTGTTGCTTCTGGTTGCTCGCCGTGCTTGAACGAAAAAGCGATTAATTCCAGGTTGCTTTGCAGACAAGTGCTGCTTGGTCGACCGAGTTCATTGATCGCACAGAACACAACTGTCCTGATGTAGTCAACTTATGCGCAGTTCATGCTGCCGGCAGTTCGAGGAAGAATTGCTGTCGAAGAAATTGCAGTCACTGACCAAGTCAATGGTAAAAATAACACAGAGACGTTTCGGGACCCGTACGGGTTCCTTGATCACACTAAAAGCGGGCAAGAGCCGCAAGTCGTTTTTTATGATGTGACGTAGAGAACGGGTGTACTTGGCAGGCAGATTTCCATCAGTCCTCTTGATACTGTTGTCCGTAGTTTGTGCTGTATTGCTGTATTTCGCGTTCACCGACACTCACGAAAGAAAACGCGTCAAACCATGCGCAGCATTTGCGTGTGTGTCTCTTGGAAGTTGCACGTATTCGCTCTTGGCGTGTTAAGGTTGTGATGCTTTCTGTCGGGTCACGCGTGCTCATAGCAATTTAGCATAGGTCGATTTCAGAGAGAACGCGTTGCTCGCATGAAGCAAGGTGAAGTTTTTGATCCCAGCACTAAAGAAGTTAGTTTGGCGATAAGGATGGCCAGGCTTGAAGCACTTATCTTCTACGTGGAAATTGAGCACGAGCACCCCTTCACGTTTAAAATGACAAGACCGATGGCCGTCAGCTGGTGTGTCGTAGTCAGTAAAACTGCTCAAATGTCCTGCCTGAGAATGATCGCTGCAGTGGCAAAACGCGCAGATATTTGAGTCTACATTTTGAGAAGTTTTCGGGAAATAGGTTTGCGCTCCAGCAGCTTGACAGTGGCATGTCTGTCGGTTGTGCCAAGTGCATAGTTGCTGAAAAGTGGCTTGATGAACTTCGCAGTTATAAGATGCAAAAGCCTCCTGCAGTGATCGATGTCTGTGTTGCCGCATCGCAGAAGTGGTAGTCCCATAAGGAGTTCAATCTCACAACCACTAAAGGTTTGTGTGGAAAGGTGTGTTGATTTCCTGTGCGGAAGCACGCTGTCGACAAATTTCCTGAGGCATGTCAGAAGTTTCACAAGTTCTTGGCTTGGATACATGAGCCCCCCGCGATCTTGGTGTGCGATGAGGCCAAGGAGGGGAGTGTTCGCTTTAGTACCTTGCAGCAGTGCAATGCATTCGGCGCAGGGGATGTTTTCGCTTGCTGCTCTCACAATGAATCCCCCGACCATCGCCACGCTGGCGACATCTGGATTTGACGGCAATGGCGCGTCTGAGAGGCACTGTTCTTTTAGCCTATCTACCGCCACGTCTAAAGCCTTTTCAGCAGTACTTGTGGTCTTTGTGGGAGTCTGATAAACTGGTAGAAGCTGTGCTGATGAGAACGATGTCGAGCTTCTCACGTTGCTTTGGGCGGAGGAGGCGACGATGCCGGTCTTGAGCATCTTTTCTATTCCACACACTGCGCTTTTCACATCCAGAGCATCGTTGCAGCCGGAGCTACGCCGCAGAAATCCAAACATGGCCTTAATGGGGTCACTTGAGAATTTGCGCGTAAGCACAAATTTAAATTTCTTGTCAGAAAGAAGGAACCGAATACATTCCACGTTTGACGCTGTTGTGAAGACAAGCGCATGGTGCGTTTCCTTACTCAGGAAGTTTTCAGCGCGGCTTTTAGTTTGCAATTGTTCAATGTAAGAAACAAACTCGCCCTCAAGTCAGTCCAGCCTTGGGTCATCAATTTCAGAAAACTGACGAGCATCTGCGTCATTGCGATGGATGTGCTGCTGAAGATTGCTCACGTCCATGCATGTGAACCACTTGTGGAAGACTTCCATGAACTCGACAGTTGGCCCCACGGATGCAAAGTCGGCATCGCAGCTGTGACCTGCCTGATCCTTGAGGTAATTTAGTGCTGCGGTTACTGCTGGAGAAAATAGCAGCACGGCCGTTTTCACATTCATTTTTTCGATATTCGAAGGGAAAACGTGCTTCCTTGTGAGAAATCTGATTGGCCGCACTGTTGACTGCCTTTGCATCTTGTAGAGCATTTTGATAAACTTTGATGAAATTTCTTTGTTTTCACCAAATTCCTTGGCAAGGAATTGAGACCTGACGTTCTTTATAACATGGCTCTGGTCGAATGCGAAAAATATATCCATTGATGGATCTGCCGAATGCGGTGCCCATGTTTTTGCTTCTCCTCCACTCAGAATTTCCATAGCGGTTACGTTAATTTTGTGGTTGTCGGTTACAACTCTGATAATCTCAAAACCAATGCTGGCTGTTTTGATGACGACGTGGCGAATGACCTCGGCGAGCTGGTCCCCGGTGCAACCTTTGGTGAAGAAATAACCGACAGGTATCTTATATCTTGCGTGCAGGCCACAAATAAAAAAACACAGCAGTGAATTCGCCAGATGTTCAGCCTTCAGCTGCAGGAGCGAGGTAGTCGAGGTCAGGACCTAGGTCGACATCACCAACGAACGCGTCCCTTTGTTTGTGGTAGAGCAGCTTTTGTTTAATTCTCATCTCGTCAACAACGAGGCTACATACTTTTGACTGTGGTGTGTCCAGACTATTAAGCTCTGCTTCCAGGCGGGAGCGAACTAACTCGCTGAAACCGACTTCACCGGACGTAGTACCAAAATATTTTTGTAACGTTGTTCTGCAAGGTAGCTTGAGAAGCTCTTCGCACCTCAAGTATTCGTATGCTTTTGTTGAGAGGTGTCGCAGTACGATGCCATGCCTGATTGTTATTTCCGACCAGCGTGGTGTTTTCCTTTTATAATTTTTTACTTGGTCCAGAAGCAGCACTGCTTTTGCCGTCCCCTCCTCGGCGTCAGCCACAACTTCTAAAAATGCAGAGACGTAGCACTCTTCTTTCAGTTTTCGAAGTTCTTCTTTGTAGGCATCTACAGTTCTTCGCAATTTATCATTTCCTGCTCGCAGCGCACGTTCTTTTCGTCGCCATCGTTTTCTTTCTAGAAACATGCTTGAAGTGTTTGAGTCCCATTTTGTTTGCGTCTTGAACGAGCGCAAAGCCTTTGTTGGTTGCCTTTTCTTCTTCTTGCATGCAAACTTTACTGGAACTGTTGGAGCGCTCTGATCTTCAGGCTCTGAGAAATGCGTGCCATCATTTTCTGAATTAGCTCGTAAGCCTCTAGATGGCAAGGAACCAGTCATAGTAGTACAGCTACGGCTCTGATTTGGTACTGAGTCTTCGTTTAGTATATGTTTACTGGCTGCCACGTCAAACGAAAAGTCACTCATAGCGGGTCGTTCTTGGTGTCGCTCGACAAGTTCCAAACTGCAGCCAGGAACAGCTATTGGGTAAAATTCAGCTGTGGCAGTTCCAGAAGGGTCCTCATTGACGTTTTTCTCTGCTACCTGTTCATGGTGTGGCTGCGAACAGAGTACTTTGGTTTTAGAAGGCAGTATGCAGCCAAGCGCGCCTGTGGGCGACGAATCTCGCTTGCGCTTTTCCGCTCTGGCACACCCGTCTTCCGGCTTTTGCGAAAAGCACTCGCTAAACAAGCTGGGCACCGCTCCAGGCTTAAGTCGACGTCGTGTTTTACAGCTTTCTCGAAAATCGCACTCCCGAAAGTGCAAACTGCAAACTACCGAGCAGTTTGAAGTTAGCGTGGGCATCCAGTTCTCCCTAGGAATAGCCTCAAGCCATCTTTCACGTAAGCTACTGTCGACCGGCAGTTCATGAAACGATAAGCCTTGACGTCGGCATTGAGTGCTTGACTCACATTGCAGCACGCAGCAATAAGGCATGATGACTGGAGTCTTTGTTGGGCACCACAAGTAGAAGGATTCACATTTAGGAGGTCTTAAATTGATGTATAAATGACCGATAAAGGGCGCAGGAACTGCAAGCGTAAGAAGCCGGCATTCAACTAAACAAATCCTGTGACGAACTACGTCTGTCGACGCGAAATCCTTCACAAACAAACTGAAGCAAAGCAACACGTCTGCAAACTCCAACTGTTTGTCGCAACATTCACAAAGCACGTTTAAGAGCTGTGTAAACCACTTCCTAAAACTAAAGAAAAACATGTTTCACGACATTTCTCACCACAAATCGAGGTTTTGTTTCTTTATTTCAACATTCAAACAAAAAAACTTCGCATAGCCTGTCGTCTGCTCGGCTCCGCACAACGCGCTTCTCGCAGCCGACGTCGTCTGCTCCACAGCCGTCCCGCCGCGCGCCGCGCCTGCCGCCTCCGAGACGGTAACAGATGCCGTGGTAATCTCAGAGACCGCAGCACGTGATCTAGGTTGCAGGCGTGCGCCACAAGCGGCGCTCGTTGCCTTTTTTCGGAGGAGAGAAATCGGAGAGGGCACGGAACCGGGTTTATCGGACCACGCGGCAGGCATCTAGTAAAGGAGGCATTGGCTGGAGACACGTCTCCGCGAATGGCCCTAGCTCTGTGAGTCCCTGCGCCCTAGCGCCGCCGCCTCCCCAGCTTTTGCATGCCCTCCCGGAGCGTGCCGCGCTAATGGCCAGGCGGGCGCGTCGCCGTGGTCCGTCAGAATGACGCATTGAGTTAACGGTGTTTAAAACTTACTGGACACAATTTGTCACTTAGCTTGGATCTCAATTTCTTTCCCCTTTTAGTTCTACCATACGTTGCCGCATACGGTAACGTGTGCACCATGTTTTACGAGCCGAGCCGGACCAAGTCTAAACATAGCGAGCAAGTGGCGTCGGCCACAGAGCCCACGCCGTGCGTGTCCGCGTCTCAAGTGCGTTTTTCACCATGGTAGGACCAAGGGACGAGTTAAATTTAATTCACCTTCTGCGACGTGGCGAAGTGGCAGCAAGT
The DNA here is from genome assembly GCF_013339745.2 of Dermacentor silvarum. Classification (NCBI taxonomy): domain Eukaryota; kingdom Metazoa; phylum Arthropoda; class Arachnida; order Ixodida; family Ixodidae; genus Dermacentor; species Dermacentor silvarum. Next base: position 110,804,985 of record NC_051160.1, on the reverse strand, counting down.
ATGACAATCCCCTAACCGGAAGCATAACCTTGAGCTGAACTGAACTTGTGGCCGTACCCTTCGTACAGGCGAGTAATATTCTCAGGCCGAATGAGAAAAAAAAGATTCAAATAACCGAAAAAAAAACTGAATATAAAGCGTGGCACAAAAAAAAAACACTTCAGGTTGGTGGCGCCATCTAGTGACGTACACTTTACTTAGAGGGGGCGCTGAGTTTTTATTGCAGTAACTAACTATATTCTACTTATCTGCTGGTGTAAAGTGTCGACAACGGTGCAATTTACAACAAACAGTCTTATTTTTATATATTGCTTCTACAAACACACCTACGTAACAAAAAAAGGTTTCATGTGTTGTTGGACAAAGCGTCACCACCAGCTTTGTGACTGGCGTCCACATTTGCCGTAACAGGCAATTCCGTAAAGAATAATACGTGTATAGACAAGATAAAGCTTTCTAGTATCTGCCAAAATTAATATTTCGCACTCAGCACATAGTTCTTGCATTCTGCAAGGCCTGAATGTTAGCCGTTATCATCATTATCAAGTTACCGTACGCATCGAGCACACACGCAGCCCAAACGTATTCGGTCATCGCGGTACGTTACCGCACTTACCGTACCGTAACACGGCACTACTTAAACTTGACTAAACAGTCGCGACAGGAGTAGAGCAGCAATGTATTGTCTTCTTGCCTGTTTACTAATGGCAAGAAATCAGGCTCTAGCACTGTGGCATAATCAGAGAATAAAAGTTAAAGTTCTTTCAGGTATGACTCCGAGCTTGATGCGCTACCATTGGTCCACGATCGCATGCATACTTCCCTCCGACTTCATGATCGGCCAAATGTAATCACGTTTAACACTTCGCTGGCGCACAAATGCCATCGTCGTTTTAACATTGACCATATGACACAAACGTAAGTCCGTACGGTTGTACACACTGTCGCTAATCGCGTCAAAATCCCGTGTTTCTCTAGTTAATGCGCGTTCAATACCTGCGCTGGAACCCAACAGTCGGCTCGCCACGGCCGCACTAGAAAACGATCGTCTTCTCAACGTGGTTGTCGTCGCGCTGTTTGCGCACGCACAGCTCCGTTCGCGCAAACGCGTTGTTCCACCTTGTATCGCTTCGTTTTATCTCAAACAATGCAGGATACACATCGATTCCCGCAGTGTGCGCACCACCTGCTCGCGGCGAGTTGCCAAGCCTGGCCGAGCGAAGGCGTCCCCGCGGCTATGGCGGCCAGCAGGGACTAGGGGGCTCGACTATGCCACCATAGCTTGACGGAGGTAGGTACGCGCGACCCCTATGACCGAAAAGCACCTTAGATGCGTAGTTCCCTTTAGCGCCGCGCGGGCGCGCTGCAATCGACCGGCTGTACGGGCATGCGAATGTAAATGCGCTGCCCGGCCCTGCCGTGAGAGGCTGCAGCCAGTCCAGGAGCTTCGCTCGAACTTGCCGAGGTCGACGGCCACACCTTGGACGGCCAACGTCACGGACTCAACCAGACCCCCAAGTCTCCCGTCGCCAGAGCGGAGCTGGTGATGCGACCTTCCTGGCCCGGAGCCACGTCGATAATCCCCCGACAGCGCCGTTCATCCCCCGATCACGCCTCGGCTCACGCGCCTCGAGAGCTCGTGCCGTTCCGAACACTGTGCTTCACGTGCTCTTCTTCTTTTTCGGGCCGCAGGCGGCCTCTTACATATGACACTCTGAAAGCCAATGTATTTGCTGAGAAAGCTTTGATCTGCAAAATGTGCTTCAGTCGTGAAGTATCACTACTGTTGCAGCCAGTGTGGCAAGCTTCTCCACATTTCTTCAGACAAGGCACACCTGTCTTGCAATGCCTGCCTGAATTCCACGAAGTTGTCGGATATGAAAAGCGGTGGTACATTCTTTTCTATTCTTGACCTCCGAACCCAATTTTCCAGCCTAATAGCAAGACTCTCAAGTGTCTTGTACAACAACCTCTTGAAGTTGAGGCAGCAGGCAGAAGATGGATCTCGAATGATACGTGACCTCACAAGTGGCATGGCAGTTCTTTGTTTTAAAAGAGTCTTGAGGTGGAGTGACCTGACTATCACTCTGAACACTGATGGTAGCCCACTATACAAATCATCGAATTCCTCTATATGGCCAATTCAGATGATTGTGAATGAACTGCCCACATTGCACAGACACAAAAATGTTGTGCTTGGAGGCTTGTGGTTTGGACGAAAACACCCAGACATGCTGCTATTCCTCGAAAAGTTTGTTGAAGCCATGGGCCAGGTTGGTGAACTCATCTGGAAACATTCATCATCTGTTATTAACACCAAGGTTTGCACAATGTGCTTTTGTTTTGATGCTCCAGCCAGAGCAGCTGTGGGAAACCAGGTGCAATTTAATGATTTTTTGGCTGCCCATCGTGCCTGGCTTGTGAGAAAGCCAAGAAGGTAAGTGTATCGAAAACATCTACAAACATAAATTCCTAAACAATGCAAACTCAATGGCTCAGCATGACATCATGAGCTTTCAAATGAACAGTCTAACAATCCTGATAACCCCGCAAAAACATAAACACCCGGTAATTATCAACATCTACTCACTGATCTGCTCTGTTGATGCATCAAAACAACAAATCATACTATGCTGGGTGCCTGGGCATAGAGACATCAAGGGTAATGTTCTTACCGATCAAATGGCCACATCAATAACATTGCACACTATTAATCCTACCGCTGCTGTCCCTGTAACAGATTTGAAACATTTCTTGCGCAAGAAACTGCGAAGCCACTGGCAACGCTTGTGGGATGAGCAAATAATAAGCTTTACTTGATTAAGCCACAGTTAGGTTTCTGGCCGTCTGCATCAAAAACACGGCGAACTGATGTCCTATTCTGTCGCCTCAGAATAGGACACACATATGGTACCCACAATTTTCTATTGAATGGTAATGATCCTCCAACCTGTGGTAGATGTGGCGAGAGGCTCACCATTCTTCACGTCCTCCTGGAGTGTAGGGAAGCCGAGAGAGAGAGGAAGAAACATTTTCCTCTGGCATACCGCTGTTCTATCCCTCTCCATCTCGCTATGTTTCTTGGTAAAGAACCGCTTTTCATTACCAAAGCAGTCATCGCTTTTTTGAATGTCTTGCATGTTATCAGCCCAAGAAATAAGTAGCGCATCCTCTCTAATAGCTCAGTATAGCTCTCTATAATAGCTCAGTATAGCACATGCCTCCAGGCCCTTACATCTCAAGGGCTCTGTTAAGGCATCAGTGTTTTTGAAAATTTTAGCCTCTGACATATTTTAGTATATCTTCAATCTTTCACAATGCATCCCTCGTATCCATAGCACACTTCATTAGTCATTGCCAAATTCTTAGTACCTATAGATTTTACGCATTTTACAGCGACAATTTTAGGCCTCTTTACAGCCATGCCACATCTGTTTTATCAACACCTTATAATTCACCATTCATGTACCACTGACAAGTCATTATCATCGCCTTGGCGCTCTTTGGCCGCATCTGGCCCTTGCGCCAATAAACTCCAACAATCATCATCATCATCAATCCTGATAACCTTGTCTTTTTTTTATTGCAGGACGGCTGCTATACACCCACTCAAAGCCAGATGTGGAGAGAACATCAACAGGAATTTGAAGTGATATGAGCCTTGCAGCTAGTCCCAAAACCCCTGTCAATGGGTTGGCATTGACTGACAAAGCTCCCCCACTTCGACCTTGTGTGGGACTACACGGTGCAATATATGCACTGCGTTTTCCTGGGTGTGGTGAGGCAGTTCACAGATTATTGGTTCAACTCCTCAAACAACAATGAGGCATACTACATTGTTTCGAGTTATGTGGTATGCTTACCAAAGTAACAGCACGCACAAAGATTTTAGGGATACCATGCATTCCGACTTCTGAGGTATTGCTGGCAAATTTCAATTACACGCGATACAAAGTCATCTGATTGTGTAGTAGAAGTTATACGTAAAGACCGCTAGCATTGTCCATGGTTGCTGTGTGATTGCTGGTCATGGTTTTGTGTTCATCTTTAAGCTGCTTTTAAAATACACGTCAGGTTTCCTGCCTTTCTTACAAAGTGTTTCATTCTGAGTTGGCTGCCAATTCATGCGTCAATTGTCAATGATGTGCTAATGCGTGCTCACATGTGTCGATACAACATTATGAAAAACTGCCAGCCTGCTCAAACTCGACAACGTCGAGATGCAGAATGCGATGTTGGACTACTGCCTTGTGTTGACCTCCAAAGCTATCTCTAACTAGGCAGAGTGATTGGGCATAGGCCTCTTGCGGCTGTCTATTGTATACGAAAAAAGACAAACTATATACAAATTTTGTAATGATGTGTATGATCGATGCAATGTAACGCATTGCGTCGATCACTGCGTGGGACATAAAAAATGAAATGTAAATAAGTATGTAACGCTCGCTTCTTAGACTCTGATTGTGAAGCGTTAGTTTAAGAATTGATTACCCAAGTTCCTCATTCAGAGAGAAATTCATCATAGCTGCATCATAGTTGACCAGGAGCACTGTAATGAATTATTTGTTGCCAATGTAGGGTGCCCAAGGACACTCGAACTGATTAACAGACAGCTGCTGAGCATCCGACCACCCCATCATTTTATCCGGCTGCCCCGCACACCTTGCCCTGCTGTCGTCATGTCCTTCCACCGAAATACCTTCATCACTTCTCACACTTGGCTGAAGCAATTTTTGTTTTGTTGTTGGAAGAGCTGTCATCTGACCAAATTGATCATGCGGGTAAGAGCACCAGTTGACACAAAGCATCATCTCGCATTTTATTATCATATATCTTTAGATGAAGCTGGGAAAGCTGGGCAACACTGTTAGTGTTTGAAGTGATCACATGAACTGTGTATGCAATTGGTGCCATTAGAAAGGCTATAACAGTCTCTGAAATGTTGTACTATATACTACATTGGCAGGCACTACCATACGGCATACGTGCATACAGTAAGCATTACCAAATCTTGGCTGGGAGCTTACCACTGTCGTTGAAAAGAAAAGTGTATAATCATTGTATTCTACCGGTGCTAACACATGAGGCAGAAACTTGAAGGTTAACAAAGAAGCTCGAGAACAAGATAAAGACCGCATAAAGAGCGATGAAACAAAAAAATGACGCAGTTTCACCTGAAAGGCGAAGCATCAATTGCGATAGCAAATTAGTAGAGAGCCATACGGAGTAAGGATAGTACGTTCATCAGCTGTATATACTTGGACATGCAGCAGCACCAGCAACGCGCAGAAATATTGTCGACGCCGTCGGTGTTTTGCCCACATTCGCACCGAACGCGCGCGGCATTGGTGACTGTTGCCGGTGCCTCTGGAGGCAGCTTAGAGGTTTTTGACGAGATCACAACGGGACACTCGTCGAGCAGCATCCGAAGTCTTTACCACCTTCTCACCTCGCAACGTTTTTATATAAATACGCATTTGTGCCGCAGCTAAACGTCGCCTCCCCTGCCTCCCGCCCCCCCGTGGCCTTTCGCACGACAGAAGTCACGTTTGCTCTATATGTATGGTGATTGTAAAGGAGGAAAGAAACATTTAATTCTGAAGCCCTTCAGGGAGCACGGCGAAGATATGCGCATTTGCTCTCCACCGTGCGTTCGCTCCTCGTGAAAGCGTGCGTCCCTCGCTCTCTTTCATTCGCACATACAGCGTCCGGCGCGCGGCGACGATTTCATCGCCGTTGACGTCATACGGAACCTCACGGTGACGCCGACAGAAATCCTCTTCGAGTGTCCATATAATTGCTATCGCAATAAAATGTTAGGCCTAATGTTAAGAGACGGGAAGAGAGCGGTGTGGATCAGGGAGCAAACGATGATAGCCGATATTCTAGTTGATATCAAGAGGAAAAGATGGAGCTGGGCAGGCCATGTAATGCGTAGGATGGATAGCCGGTGGACCATTAGAGTTACAGAATGGATACCAAGAGAAGGGAAGCGCAGTCGAGGACGGCAGAGAGCTAGGGGGGTGACGAAGTAAGGAAATTTGCATTCGCAAGGTAAAATCAGCTAGTGCAAGACAGGGGTAATTGGAGATCGCAGAGAGAGGCCTTCGTCCTGCAGTGAACATAAATATTGGCTGATGATGATACTATATTGCAGAACTCTGGTCATATTGTTTTTCAACCACGGATCTTACTGTGCTTCTGCATTTTCACAACCGTAGTCAAATAATCTAGAGATCATTTATACTTGGTAGGAATTCCCTAATAGTTCAAATAATTGGTAGTTTAATAGACAATTTCCACCTTCATTCCACTAGTGACTGGGAAAGTTTGTCAGCGTGTTGCTGTATGCTTCTACATTTGCATGCAGCTATATCAGGGGCAGTATTCTGTAAGTCTACCTAGTGGACTGTCCATTTCGGCTGTCGCTGATTGGCTGCGGACGTGCAGGAAAGAGACTGGCTGGCACCTTCCTGCACATTAAGCGCACATCAGGAGGATCCTGCACATCAGGAGGATCTGGAGACGCGTCGGCTGCAAAAGCAGTGACGTGGTCGTCTGTCACTGACCGGAGCGTGGCCACCGCTATGCCTTCAGGTAACACTTGCTTCGTCAAGCCAAAATTGACAATGGGGAGACACATCTGATTAGCGGCAAGGGTAACGACGGAGTGTGGCACAGAGATGTCGCGCGCCAGGAGGACATTACGAATAGCGGCGACGACATAGTCGCCATCAGGCACGGTTGCCGTTGAGGCCAATTCGACGAAGTTTAGGGCTTTTGGAGGTAACCGAACAAACGCTGTAGTGCATAGGGTGTGAGGTTGTTCAGGGCGAACGTCGGAAACAAGAGGAAGCTCGAGGCACAGCGTACCGGTGGAACAGTCGATGAGGGCAGAAAGTCGAGCCCGAAGATTAGGTCATGAGGGCAACTGGTCAGCACGGAGAACGGGACGAGAACTCGGCGGCCAGCAATTCCTACACGAGCAGTGCGCATACCACAGAGGGCAACAGTGGCGCCATTGGCGACGCGTACGGCTCGAGTGACGGCAGGCGTAAGAACTTTTTTGAGGCGACGACATAGGTTAGCGCTCATTATGGACACTTGGGCTCCAGTATCAATCAATGCCGTCAACGGGACACCATCTACATCTACTTCAATTAGGTTCGTGTTCGTGAGGAGCGTCAACGGAGGATTTGGACAGGACGAACGTGATGCAGCACTACCTCCAAGAGCTGCATGGCCTAGTTTTCCGTCCGGGAGGGTCCATAATTGGTCGGCGATGAATAGCGGCGTGGCTGGGGCGACGGGGACCGACGGCGCTGAGGTGACGGCGAGCGAGTGGGACGACTGTCATCGACAGATACATGAGAGCTAGAAGGCATGCGGCGAGGCGAGTAGGGGCGAGGGTCGGCATATGGGCGAGGAGACAGGGAAAAGTAGCTCGAATACGGCGATGTCCAGGAGGTGCGGCAGTGGCGAGCGACGTGGCCAATGCGGTGGCAACGAAAGCAAATGGGCTTGTCGTCCGGAGTTCTCCACTCTGTAGGGTTGCGGTATCTGGGACGGGAATACAGATCGCTGCGAGGCGCAGCTGTCGGCACCAGTCGGGCGTCAGCTCGGGAGATGGAGCAGGCAGCAGGAAAACCGAGGTTGGCAAACTCTTGCCGCACAACCTCCTGAATGAGGGAGATCGCTGGGCCTGGTTGGTCAATGGTGGGGTCAAGTGGGCGCAGAAGGAACGTGGCAGGACTGGCAGCCTCGAGCTCGCGGCGAACAATACGCGTGACGGTCTCATTGGAGGGGGGTGAAGCGGTAAGGGCGACGCAGGACGACGTCGCAGCCGTGTTAGGGAGCCGGGAGAACTGTTGGAATGACACGGCGGCTTTTGGCGAGCTCAAAGCGGCGGCATTCCTTGACAATGACGTTGATGGTAGACACATTGTTGAAGATCAACAAGTTGAACGCGTCGTCCGCTATCCCCTTGAGAACGTGGCCAACCTTGTCAACTTCGACCATGTTCTCGTCGACTTTCCGGCAAAGAGTTAGCACGTCTTGTATGTACGAGACATACGATTCAGTGGAAGACTGTACTCATGTAGCAAGCTCTTTTCTTGCAGCCTGCTGCCGACCGGTCGGATTTCCAAAGAGGTCGCGGAGCTTCTCCTTGAAAGCGTCCCAGCTAGAGATCTCCTCCTCGTGTGTTCGGAACCAGACATGAGGTGTTCCGCCCAAGTAGAAGAAGACATTAGCTAGCATTATGGTAGGGTCCCAGTGGTTGTTGCGGCTAACAAGCTCATACATGCGTAGCCAGTCATAAACGTCAACATTATCTTGGCCGGAGAATATGCCAGGATTGCGGGGAGTGGCAACCGTGACGTACGTTGTGGTTGGGGTTGCAGTAGTAGCAGCAGACGAGTTGGCGTCACCGGGAGCCATGGCGGAAAGCTGGACGGTGCGGCCGCTGCGGAGCTCTGTGGTGAGGACGGGGAACGGCACGCTCCACCAAAAATGTTACGCGAACGGAGAATTAAGTACAGGAGACTATTTACAAGTATATTTACAAAAGATAGCTGCAGCGCTGGCCAGATCAGCCGATAGCTCGAGAGCCCAGAGCAGTTCGTCTTCTTCGTCTAGGCGTCCATGCGCCTCGTTCAAACAACCAAATACCACACGCGTGTAGCAATATGCATTTCTTGGCAACTTGCTCTGAGGTGGCTATTTTCTACTAAACAAATGAATGTGGTTTTCCCTATTGTTATTGCCTGGTACTTCCCTCTCTTCATTGTGATACATGTGCTACATGTGATACATGTGATACATGTGCTAAATTTTTGCACGACCATACTTGGCAGCCCAAACACACAGCATGCACGACGCATTGGAGCTGCATGGATGTTTGGCACACCAAAGGATGTTGTTTCCCTTAGTGATCAAGAGGTTTCCTGCTTACAAGCTTGTTTTGGTCATGTACCATCTGTGCAAGAGCACTTGAGATTTTCTTACATAGGGACAATCTTTCATAGTGCCAATTACAGAGCTGGAAGAAAAAATAGTTGTGTATTTGAATGCAAGACAGGTGGCTTTTATGCCATTAAGAGAATATTTGAAGTATGGTGGGCTCGGTGGCTGTGCCACATCACAATTGTCTAATCCACTCGTCTTCGCCATGCAGGTGTTCTCGCCCTTGATCATCTGCGTCATGCTCCCTGGTGTCTTTTGCGCTCCCTGGGCGACCGCGATAGAGCGTGCGCCCTTGCGCGGTGCGGCTGACGGAGGGACATTGTGCGCAGCAACCACCAACGCCCCCTTTTCCGCTCTGCCGACTCAAGACAACTTGACCCTCAGCACAGACTTGAAAGCCCCATCGTCAGCGACCACACTCAACGTGTCAACTATAAATGAGCAGCGACCATCCGCCGCAACCTGTGGGCTCGGTGGCTGCCCCAGTGTTGCCTTGCTACCTGTATCGAGTGCTTTCATGTTGTTCGGTCCCTATTACTGATGTGCGGTGACATTAAGAGCAACCCTGGCCCCGACAAGCTTGACGTAATCCTTGGCGAACTAAAAAAGATGTCTGCTGGCCAGACTGAATTGGTAAATGAAGTGCAAGAGCTTAAGGGTCAACTGCTTTCAATGGACCAGAAAATGACGAGTCTGACTACACGTCTCAGCGCCTTAGAAACTCACTGCAAAAGTCTGTCTACCCTCCGCAGTGAACTAGAGACGATTCAAACCACTTCAGCTACCACGACTCGTCTAGTTAGTGTGCTAGAGGCGCGTCTAGATGACGCAGAAAATCGCTCTCGGCGAAACAACTTACTTTTCTATGGTTTACCCGATACTAACCCCACTGAAACGTATTCGCAAACAGAAGACTTAATCATTCGCCACTGCTCTGACCACCTTGACACCCAGTTAAGCTCTAACGACATTGAACGCGCCCATCGCCTCGGACGACACTCTAAGGACAGGAAACGCCCGATTATTGTTAAGTTTACATCCTTTAAAACTAAAGAATCAATTCTTTCTAAAGGTCCAAAATTCAAAGGTACCGACTACAGTGTCGGTGAAGACCTTTCGCGCCGCGTTCAAAACTGCCGGAAACAACTTGTCGCGTTTGCGAGGGCGAAGTCTGTGCCTTTTTCCCTGAGATTTAAAACTTTGCATATTGGCCCAAAACGTTACGTCTTTGATGAAATTGCAGCATGTGTAAAAGAAGTATCTTAACAATCAACTCATCCTTGCCGTTCATCGCGCTATCCCCCGCCTACTCCTCGTGCCAACGTTTCGCTATCGGCAATCTTTACCAACATTCGCAGCTTCTTGCCGAAATGCGATATCGTATCAAACCTTGTAACTTCGTCAGGCAGCAATCTACTTGTATTAACCGAAACGTGGTTGAACAACAATATCACTGACTCGGAAATTCTGTTTGACCTGCCTAATTTTCATCTCTTTCGCGCCGATCGCAAAGATTCTCGCGGGGGAGGAGTTCTAATTGCAGTCAGCGAACAATTGTCTTGTTCTGCTATTAATGTCGCGTCAGACTTAGAAATGTTGTGGGTTATGTGTCGCGCTTCACCACTGACGCTCTTAATTGGTGTGTGTTATAGGCCGCCTCACAGAAGTCCCGACTTTCCCCGCAAGCTTCAGAATGCTCTAAATCAACTAGTTTCAAAGCACCCTAAAGCACACTTCCTACTATTCGGGGATTTCAATTACCCCAATATCGACTGGAGTAATCAACCTCAGCCCATAGTTAGTCAAGAAGAGCCGAATGACTTCATTGATGTTTGTATTAATTTTAACTTGACCCAAGTTGTATTCGAACCAAACACGCATCGCAGGGGAAGCTGCTAACACTCTGGACCTCATACTGACCACTCATCCAGCAGCATTAATTTCATTACATGCCTCCGAGAAATCAGTGACCATAAAGTAATTCATGCCAATTTTAACTTCTCACCTGAGCTAAAACAAACTTCCCAGAAATCTATTAGGCTCTACGATAAGGGAAACTACGAAGCAATCAACTCTGAACTTACAAACTTTCTGTCGATCTTTGAAAAGAGTAATCAGAAACCCTGGTTCACAAAGTTCCTAAAGAGGCTTGAAAACTAGAAAAAATGCGCATTTCGCAAAGCTAAGCGCCACGCAAACCCACACGCGTGGGAAAAGTATTATGAAGCTGAGCACGGATACTTGGCCGCGATTGGAAGTGCTAAGCACTCATTTTACGAAGTAAAGCTACCAAAAATGATAGTCGATAACCCTAAGAAATTCTGGTAGGTGATAAAGCCGAAGGAAGCGCGCGCTGTCACCCTTACCAACGATGCTGGTGAAATCATGACTGATACCGACTGTGCAGACACCTTTAACACTGCCTTTTCATCTGTTTTTACCGATGAATCCGAAGCACCATGTTTTACATTACCACCTATTATTACTACAACCATGCAAGCCATAACGTTCAGCAGTAATGGGATTTCGCACATAATAGATAAAATAAAAAATTCATCTGCCGCTGGCATAGATGACATTAATTCAAAAATTTTGAAAAACGCTAACCTAACCTGTTCCAGTATTTTCTGTTTATTGTTCTCACAATCACTCTCTGAAGAATCCATTCCAGACGACTGGAAATTGGGGAAGGTCGTTCTCGTCCACAAAACAGGTAATACTGATTCACCTCTTAATTATCGGCCCATTTCATTAACAAGTATACCCTGCAAAATCATGGAACATGTCATTTACTCCCAAATCATGCAATTCTTAGATTCCAATAATTTCTTCCATCTGTCACAGCATGGTTTTCATTAGGGTTTTTCGTGCGAGACTCAACTAGCCATTTTTCTTCATGACATTCACGCCAACCTTGATGTTAATCTACAAACTGACGCTATCTTCCTAGACTTCGCTAAGGCGTTTGATAAAGTACCTCACCAACGCTTGCTTCTTAAACTTTCCCAGGTGAACCTACATCCAAACATCATCGCATGGATTAACGAATTCCTCAGGCATCGCTCTCACTCTGTTTTCATTAATCACCAACCATCAAACCCGCTCCCAGTCACCTCCGGCGTCCCGCAGGGTTCTGTCCTCGGTCCCTTGTTATTCCTCATTTAAATTAACAACTTACCCCAGCGCGTATCTTGTCATATCCGCTTGTTCGCTGATGATTGCGTTATTTATCGTTCAGTAAATAGCCCTTCTGACCAAGAATCCCTTCAGGCAAACCTAAACCACGTGCTAAACTGGTGTTCGCAGTGGATGATGACACTCAACCCTAACAAATGTAAGTACATGTCTTTTCACCGCCGTCGCAACCCTTTTGTCTTTGAATATACCGTTTCTAACTCAGCTGTTGACCTCGTCCAGTCTTACAAATACTTGGGTATCACCATTTCTGATGATTTATCTTGGCGTCTGCACGTGACTAACCTGATATCATCGGCTAATAAAACACTAGGTTTCTTAAAGCATCACCTGCGGGATGCCCCTCAACACGTCAGACTACAAGCATACATCTCCCTCATCAGAACTAAACTGGAATACGCCCAACTGGAACCCTCATCAAGCATGTTTTAACAAATGCCATCAAAGCGGTACAAAACCGGGCTACCAGATTTATTCACTCTTCATACTCATACGACGTTAGCATATCATCTCTCAAATCGCAATCATGTTTGTGTAATCTTTCTGCTCGCCGTCGCATTGCCAGTCTTGTTTTGTATCACAAATTCTTTTATTCGCCCCTAAGGCAAGAACCATACATCTGCGCACCCCCGCCACGCAGATCCCATCGCATCGGTCACCCTCTGCAAGTTTTGCCTCCACGAGCCCGTACTACTACCTTCATAAACTCATTTTTTTCACGAACAGCAACTGACTGGAACGGCCTTCCCCACCATATCGCTGCCATAACCTGTCCATCAACATTTTCGACTGCTGTAAACGCCTGCATCTTGTAAACCCCCCCCCCCCTTATGTAACACCCCAATAGGGGTCTTTAAGGAAAATAAAGTGATGTGATGTGATGTGATGAAGTCACTGACTCGTCTTCTACTTCAAATGGCCAGGCTGTCCTTCTCTGCACAAAAATCATCACTGATAACAGTGTAGAAGGACTGCCACCATATGTTTCTGAATGTCTTTTTTTCATTAGCATAACCGAGACGGGCGAAAAGTTTGCCTACGCGAGTTCGTATCTGCCGCCATTACCGCGCAGCGCATCCCGCCCGCGCGCCGATTGCGAAAGCCTCGGAGAGCATCGCGTTGGTGCAGCGTGCACAAGATGGCGCCAGCTGCTTCACCCCCGAGTCCCCGGCGGCCGCGCGAGCAGAGGGCGGAAGAAAGGCAATAAGCGAAGGCAACGCCTCCTCTGGCGAGGGGCGCCTGCGCTCCCTGCCGCGCTCTCTCTCAACGGAAGCAGCGGCAGGTGCGCCCCTTGAGACGAAACCACCGTGGACGAAACTAATTTTGCAAGAGGGGGGAGAAAGCGATAAGCAAGCGGCGCCTGCACGGCCTGTGCACCGCGGAAGCAGCGGGAGGTGCGCCGTCAAAGCGCAAAGCTGCATCGACGAAGCTGCAAATTTTGCAAGACTTGAAGTAAGAGCTCGCGCAGTGGATGATATTGACGATTATGAAAACCGGGAGCGCCGCTGTCATGAAGGCTAGAAGCAGTGTTCATGCCGATCAACGGAAAAGGCGGGCTTCGTGCACCACGACGAAAACCCCATGGGCGAAACCAACAAGGTGGTGTTTGAACTCTGGGAGCATGTCGCTACTGACGATGAAATAGGTGGTGCGTCGATGGAGGAGCTTCTGAGTGAAAATAGTGCTGCCTCATTCTGCGAAGAGAACTCCGACGGGGCGATCGTTCTTGCGACAGACGGCGGCGTTGTGCGACGGAGGCGATGACAGCAGCAACATTGACAACGAGATTGACAATGGCCCGCCTTTGACACCGACCCCGAGGTTCAACCAAAGTGCAACATCCTCGATCGAGTCGCTCATTGAATTCATGCACGCTAAATTATAGCCGCCAGTGTTCGCGCAGCAGATGGATGTGATGCACACGGCGGTTGTGACTCCGAAACTTCCGCGAAGGCAAGTGCAGATTTTTATTTCAACGTGCCTAACGATTGAGATGCTATTTAGAGGTATAAATTAGTTTCATTTTTCACGGCCTACTTTCTACGACGTCGATTTTTTATCGCAAGTGTTAATTTCGGTTTCGGGACTGCAAAGGTATATTCGGAATTTTTTTTCTTCGCAGCCCAGATATAGCGATAATCGGTTATAACGATCGGATGTCTCGTTTTTGTCGATATCGTTATAAGTGGACTGCACTGTAGCAGTTCAGCCGGAAAGGTATGGCTCCCTGAGAAACATATAGCTTGCTTTCCTATCTCATCTCAATGGCAGTAGTAGAAATCATATTGAGCTCTAATTGTCCCTTTTATCACTCTCACTGGTCGACTTGAAATATTGGAAAGCTCTTCGAAAAATATTGGTATTTACTGATAGCGACTATTTCATTCAAAAAATGAATCGAATTTCTGAAAATGAATAGTTTAGAATATTTGCACATGCTTAATTACCCTCACAGAATTCCTGATCGTGCTGAAATTCATGAAATCATATTTTATTCTGCTATTATGGATATCTTTACTTGTACCTTATTTATATGTGTCAGTCTATAAAAAAACGTAAAGCCATGCAGGGATGAGACAGCTGTGCAGATTGCACCGAGCCTGCGCAAAATGAACCATAAGAATGAAAGGTTTGTGCATTGAAGGCACCTTGCTAATGAAACTTAAACCTAAACATATTACACACCAACATTGTGGAAGTCAACGAAGTGGCCTTTGTGTAACATGCCCCAGATGTAACCAATGCATACAGTTCTTCATTTATTGTTCTTGTTTCCCTAAACTTTCACTGCATTTCGCTCTGGCAGATGGTGTATTGCCACTGTGTAGTCGTTTTGTCTTTGCTATTGGTGGTGTAGTTCTCTACTTCTTGTACAAGTGTGGTGCTGAGATCAATCAATGATGCCAGAAGATGAAAAAGCCGAAGGTTAGGTGTGATTGATTGCTTGATTGTTGATTGCATATTATGAATATGCCAGCACAAGATGTGCCAAAGATGAGGAAGTAAACAGGATGTGCGCTAACTCGCTGGTGCCACTCTATAATTACTGAGCAGTTTACACATGATTTGCTTATTAAGGTGTGAAGTGTAATTAAGGCTCAGGGGCATGGCTTAAGTGGCTGATTCCCCTGATGGCCTTGAAGAAACTGTGTCGTCCAGTCCAGTGGTACAAAAATTTTCATCATCAGCAATGGCTCATACCTAGCTCCCTAAGCAAGCCAAAATGAAATGGCTTATCTCTCTCGCAATGTAGAGGCCACAAGCACTCAGCAAGGTGAAGCGAACAGTGCATATATTCATTGGAATCATGCATACAACGTACAGAAACATGGCGTCTAGTCGAGTGGTAAAAAAAATGTGACCTTCTCAATGTCTCGCATCCATGTGAGCTAGCAAGCAAAAAATGCAATAGCACATATGCCTGTAAGGCTGAGGCTACAAGTGCTCAGCAAAGTGAAGCGAACAGTGCATACTTTCATTGAAATCACCCATACAACACAGCACAGCATACGTTTCAATCCCCTGCTGAGGATGCAGCTTAAAGTTTAAGAGAAACATCGTCAGCGCGAGTCTGATCCTGCTACATGAGCGCGCAAAGCTGCAGCTAAGCATTGAAAATGAGCCGAAAAAGGTGAAGTGCGAAAGCAGCAATGCGATGATTCGGGACGGTGCATTACCAAGTGTGCAGCAGGCTTTCACCTTCACATGTTACAGGAGTGTAACATGCTGCCGAAATTTTTAGTAAGCAATGGCAGCTTATTATTAAGCAAGGTGTGACCACTGGCAAACTACACTGGTTTGCCAGTGGTCACATCAAGTAGCAGTAAGATAAACCTATTTCCTACTGCCTCTTGTAGAGTGAAGTATTTTGTGTTGTAATAGACTTCACTTCTGCACCGGAGTCTGCCAACATCAGTTAGTGATCTACAATGTAACAGGCTGTGAAATAATTAGGTCTTTTCTGGCTTCTATTCCAGAGCTCAGCACATGAAAGATGTAGCATTGCATGTAACTTTGTCCTGCTCACATTTTAGTTTGTCCAGTAATAGCCCACTCATGCTCAATCGTGCTTTTGTAGAGTGTAACCAAGGATTTCTAGGTTATAGTTCTGTAGCTTCAAACACCCACTTGGTTCCTACATTCAGTTATCACCACTGTCACAATCTTGCAATTAAGACATTGTTTGCCTTGTATTGCCTACTGATGCACTGATGCACTGTTTAAGGAATTCATTTAGTTATATTTTAAGTTATACGACGTCTTATAAGTAGATTGATGCATTTGTTTACAATATAACAAACACATGTAGCCCAAATTTACATTTTTCTAGATTATGCAATTGTAATGGCTTTTATGTTTGCAAATTAATTCATAAATGTTTGTTTATCATTTTTCTTGCTTTTGCCTCTGGGAGTGTGTATGTGTGTGTGTGTGTGTGTGTATATACATATTGTTGCGCGTGAGGAAAACGAGGACCGGTGAACGTGCTTGCGGTCCCGGGTTGGAAAAGAGAAAGAGGACGACGCTGAGTGCATCAACCAGCCAGCCGCTCTTGTGCTCACCTTCGCGACCTAAAATAAACGGTCCCCTTCATCTGTAAGGTTTACAAACGGTCTCCTTTGCGTGTAACAATATATATATATTGTCACGAAGATAATTAATCGGGGCTCGCCGAAAGAGAACAGCCTTCTTTAATGATGGCCGACACTCAAGAGAACGCGTGCACACCTGCGCCCTTCGTCGTCTTCTCTCTGCGATCTTGTGAATGTAGTGGGCAGCTGACTTATGACGATCGGTGCCTGTAGTGGGCAGCTTACTTCGCGTCATTACTCCCCACGCGAAAAGCGACCGTCCCGGTCGCCGGTTGGAGAGGGTAAAGGGCGACAGAGGGCGTGGGAGAGAGTTGATCAGAGGGGCACTTCTTCGCGGGCGTAGTACGGCTTCATCCGTACTGCGTGCACAATCTCGGTTCGTGCTCGCCGTCGGCTCGAGCTCCTATTAGTACTCTGAGGGACGACCTCGTAGTTCACGCCGCTCAGTTACCTGACGATCTTCTACGGGCCAAAGTATCTGCGCAGTATGTCCACACCCAAACATAGTCGCCGGGTTCGTACTGGATGTTCCTTCGGCCACTGTTGTATTGGCGGGCGTCGGTACTCTGCTGGTTGCGGATGCGGTTGCGAGCAAGCTGTCGAGCTTCTTTGGCTTTCTGGATGATGTCGTCAGCGTGGTCACTTCTTGTTGTTCCGTTGTCTACCGGGAGCATGGCGTCTAAAGGTGTTGTTACGCAGCGCCCATAAACCAGTTCAAATGGTGTGAATCGGCCGGTTTCCTGCACAGCCGTATCGTATGCGAATGTCACGTATGGTAGAAAATATGGCGATCCTTACCGCAGTCATTTAAGGAGCCTATACGCCGTGAAATTTCATCTACAATTCCTGAATTGCAATATGTGCTGGAAAGTCAATAAATAAATATTAGTGAATTTTTGCTAATTATTCAATTATTCGTTTCGATCTATTTCTCGTGCAAGTAATGTCCGCTGCTTAGATAGTGCAGCTCCAGGACTACAATTACGCGTCGCCCATAAGCGATTTCTTTAAAATTTTGCATCTGCAAAAAAGCATATTTGCAACTCAAATCAACATTAGGGGGCGCTGCAAAGCCTGGCCCGGTCTGGCTACACTGTGCAACATGGCGGCTTTAGAGAGGTCCAAGCGTGCGCTGTCCTTGGTGAAAATATTAAGTTTCTTGCAGTGCGACGTTAATTCGCGCTGTTTTGTGGAGGGAGAACGGGTTGTGGACGCCGAGCACCTCATTTTAGTCGGTACCAGTGGTACAGTGAGTAGTGAGGTAGAAGTGGTCGCGCTGTGTTTGCAAACCTCCGGCGTGACAGCGGACCCGCACGAGATTGTGATGAGAATCACCGACGCATTCCGGGACCCATAGATCGTGGAGGCAAAGTGCTCGTGCACTGCTGGATTGTCGCAAAAGTGCAAGCACATCTCAGCTGTTTTGATCCACTGTTACAGGTAAGTCTTCCGTGACTCAGCACTACATCGACGCGCACGGGAACGAAAAGCAAGCCCACTGCTTGCACAGCTTTTGAAGCAGGGCCGGGATAATGTAACTGACTCTGGTCCTGTTCTATTCCTTCGCCGCGACCGACGCCAAAGGTGCTGTTTCCAAATAGTTGTCAGGGCTAGGAATAGAATCGAGGAAAAAAGTGGGTTACATTACATTTTAAATTCAAGATAAGCTCACGATGACTGCTGCTTCGCTTAGGCGTAGTTACTGTAGTAGGTCGCTCACTGTTTCTGTCGTAGAAAGAAGCGCGAAAAAAAATTTTACGACCTGCTTTTAATAAGAACAAACCTATGCAAACCAGGTG
Organism: Dermacentor silvarum; assembly: GCF_013339745.2. Taxonomy (NCBI): domain Eukaryota; kingdom Metazoa; phylum Arthropoda; class Arachnida; order Ixodida; family Ixodidae; genus Dermacentor; species Dermacentor silvarum. The sequence continues at coordinate 110,786,435 of NC_051160.1, read as the reverse complement.
CAGGTTTGACTTGTGGTGCATGACCTGATCGTAACTGATTACTGACTGCCTCATGTGCCACCACAATTGGCTGCTTTGTAAACTAATGAAAGGGGAAAATCTGTTTTTGTGTAAACTAGTGCTGACTCACCTCTTGCGCGAACCTGAACTGATTTTGCATGTTCCTCTGTTGTGTCCTGCATTTTAAGGCTATGTTCGCCTCCCAACTGTTTATTTCCTTCAGACGCGAATATCAAATCTTTGCTTCAATGTTTACGCATTTTCTAATGAATGTGGCGCTTACTTCCCAGCGAAACAATTCTAGCCTGGTAACCGAACATTTAGACCCAGCTTGTTCTATTTCTGTAAATACGAAATCAGTGGGGTTTTTTTGTTTTTTTTTTCACGAACAGGAGCTGCACTCATGGTTGAAAACAGGAGTGGAAATCACTGATGAGCTAGGAGCATGGTTACATTTGGAAAGACGAGTGTTCACATACTTTGTGAAGAGCAACTTGTTCAAGTTTTCATCGTGTAACTACGTATTACTTGGTGCATTGATGCAGCATATGGCACCAATGATCTTTTGCAGAGTGCTTGTTCTGAGCTATGTTGTGTTTTTTTTTATCACAGCCCATAGAAAGCAAAAGCAAGTCACATACGTAAATGTATATTTTGCAATTGAAGGGGTTATTAACACATGTATGGTAATTCGTACATTTGAGAGCAATCTTTCTAAATGGTGTTTTTGGGCACTAGATAAGACACACAGAAGAAAAAAATGCGCAATCATCACTGCACAGCAGGTTTTCTACTGATCTAGAATGTTATGCTGATGAACTAGTTGACTACGACTTGTGTATCTCAGTTATGTTTTGTGCAACAAAAACCTCTTCCAGATCAGGCCTTGGGTCCCTGCCGCCACTTAGCTGTACAGATGTGGCGTGTGCATGGGGCACAAGTGTGCATAGTAGCTACGTACAGCTGGCGTCTGCGTCTCCTTCTGGTCTCGTAGCGTCCCCTTGTTGGGCTCGGTGGTGGGCGGCTGGCGTAGCTGCCGAAATCAAATAATTTTTATGGCTAAAACGTCATTCCCCCCACTTTCTGATCGTCCTCTTTTTAAAAGAGGGCGCACCGATGAAACCTTGAAATTATTTGTCCAGCAGAAAGAAACTTTTCCTCGTTTTCATGTTGTGCATTGTCCAAATCCTGAAAAAACCGTGAGAACACTATCTCCTTTCATTGTTGCTAAATGTCTAACTGACACAATAGGGCCTGGATACAAAGTTACTAAGATGGTGAGTGGCGACCTCCTACTCGAGGTTCGTGACATCCAACAACATGGCAAACTGTCGAACCTTGTGGCATTCGGTGATGTCCCCGTCACGGTGACTCCACATCGCTCCATGAATACAGTCCGAGGAGTCGTATCAGATGATGATCTCCTAAATTTGACCGAAGAAGAACTTCTCGAGGGATGGAAGGACCAGAACGTTATCAAAGTCCAAAGAATAAAGATCAAGCGTGAAAACAAAGAAATCCCTACCAAGCACCTCATTCTAACCTTTGCATCGAGTACACTGCCAGATTCCCTCGAAACAGGGTACACAAAGACACGGATCCGAGCTTACATCCCTAACCCACGACGATGTTTCAAGTGCCAAAGATTCGGCCATGGCTCGCAAAGCTGCCGAGGCCGACTGACCTGTGCAAAATGCGGTGAATACGAACACAACTCTGACAACTGTAGTGCCACGCTCCACTGTTCAAACTGCGACGGTGGACACGCAGCCTACTCTCGTTCGTGCCCCACGTGGAAAAAAGAAAAGGATATCCTGACACTTAAAGTAAAAGAAAACATCTCATTTCAAGAAGCGCGGAAACGTGTTTCCTTCCTGCATGACGCAGGGTATGCTGGTGCAGCGCGAAAGGGGGCAACGCTGCAGCAGACTCCGGCATCGGCCCGGCACACAAAAAGTGTGGCCACGGCTGTGCCACCAGCCCCCCAGGCGACAGCAGCCAGCGCCGCTGCGCCGTTTCAGAAGGAGGGCCCATCAACCTCTGGGTTGGTGGCGTCCAAGGCCCTGCTTTTCGAGGCAAGGCCTACCCCAAAACTACCCCGCTCGAATGAGCGGAAGTCCAGCGGCTCCCAGGAGTCGATGGACACAACTCCAAGTCAGACGGCGCAGCTAGTGCCTCGGGAGCGGCGCGATTTTCGCGAACGCTCCAAGACAAACAAACCACGGATTACGGGGCCTGGGAAGGCTTCGTAAGCCAACTTGAATCCTCTTGACACACAGCACAATAACATAAACAATATGGATACACAAATATTACACTGGAATGTGAGAGGTTTTTTGCACAACCTTGATGACATTAAAGAACTACTACACAAATACAATCCAAAGGTGCTGTGTGTTCAGGAGACACACCTAAAACCAACACAATGTAACTTCCTTAGGAAATATGCCATGTTTCGAAAAGATCGAGATGACGCACTCGCCTCATCGGGTGGCGTGGCCATTATAGTGAACAAAGATGTTGCTTGTCAGCAGTTACCGCTCCGAACACCTCTTGAGGCAGTCGCAGTCCGAGCTGTACTTTTTCAGAAGTTGGTCACTATAAGCTCCCTTTACATCCCTCCGAATTATCAACTTTCCAGATCAGAGTTTTTAAGCTTCATTGCTGAACTTCCCCAACCATATATCGTTGTTGGAGACCTAAATGCCCATAGCAGCCTGTGGGGTGACTCTCGCTGTGACGCGAGAGGGCGCCTAATTGAAAACTTTCTTTTCTCCACAGATGCGTGCTTGCTAAATAAAAAAGAGCCCACATTTTACAGCGTGGCACACAATACATACTCATCTATAGATTTAAGCATATCATCAAGTACACTCATGCCGTATCTGGAGTGGAACGTCATCAAAAACCCCTATGGGAGTGACCACTTCCCGATCATTTTAACATCGACAAAAAGTGAAGAAAACTGTGCTCATGTTCCCCAGTGGAAGATTGATTCTGCCGACTGGAAGCAATACAGAGAGCTCACCCATCTAACATGGGATGACATCCGTAATCTTAACATAGACGACGCAGTAGCATATTTCACAGCATTTATTGTAAATATAGCTTCCATATGCATCCCAGAAACACAACAAAAGCATTCCAAACGACGAGTTCCCTGGTGGAACGATGACTGTAGGGAAGCACGAAGAAAACAAAATAAGGCTTGGGGCCGCCTTCGTGACTCTCCAACTGCAGAAAACCTTATAAACTTCAAGAAAACAAAGAGTGAGGGTAGAAGAACGCGCCGCCTTGCCAAAAAGGAAAGCTGGCAAAAATACATATCAGGCATAAACTCTTACACAGACGGAAAAAAAGCCTGGAACCGAGTTAACAAATTAAACGGCCGGCAAACTCATCCTCTGCCATTAGTAAACAGTCAGGGTAACACTCTCGAAGACCAGGCTGACTTTCTAGGTGCCCATTTCGAGTACATTTCTAGCTCGGCCCATTACACAGATACATTTCTACGATACCAGCGGCAAGCAGAGCGATTGCCCCTGGATCGGAAAATAGCAAATAATGAACCTTACAACCGCCCATTTACCATGGCGGAATTTCAGGCGTCACTGAGTTGCTGTAATAAGACAGCGCCAGGAAGAGACAGAATAGCTTATGACATGATCAAACACTTGCACCCTGAAACTCACAAAACACTTCTGTCGCTTTTTAACTCCATATTCTGTGGTGGGTATATCCCGGCTGCCTGGAAAGAGGCAATAATTATCCCTATTCTCAAAGAGGGCAAGGACCCGACTTCGGCTAGCAGTTACAGGCCTATAGCCCTAACAAGTTGCCTGTGCAAACTTTTTGAGAAAATGACTAACCGGCGCCTGATCCATTTTCTTGAAAGTAACAAAATACTAGATCCCTTACTGTGCGGTTTCAGGGAAGGTAGATCCACAACAGACCACCTTGTCCGCATCGAGACAAATATTCGGGATGCCTTCGTGCATAAACAGTTTTTCTTGTCGGTTCTCTTAGACATGGAGAAAGCATATGACACCACATGGTGTTTTGGTATCCTTCGTGATTTGGCAGGAATGGGCGTCCGAGGCAACTTGCTGAACGTGATTCAAAGTTATCTGTCGAACCGCACATTCCGTGTTCGAGTTGGTAACGTCTTATCTCGTCAATTTACCCAAGAGACTGGTGTACCACAAGGAGGTGTGCTGAGTTGCACTCTATTTGTTGTAAAAATGAATTCTCTCCACAGTGTCATACCACGCACAATGTTTTATTCTGTGTACGTGGATGATGTGCAAATCGGTTACAAATCTTGTAATCTTGCTATCTGCGAGCGACAGGTGCAGCTTGGTCTCAACAAGATTTCCAAGTGGGCGGACCAGAATGGATTTAGACTAAACCCACAAAAAAGCACGTGCGTCCTCTTTTCGAACAAAAGAGGTATGCAACCAGACCCCGTTATTGACCTTAATGGAGAACGGCTATCTGTGAGTCATGAATATAAATTTCTAGGCCTCATCTTAGACTCTAAGTTAACTTTTGTCCCGCACCTGAAGTACCTGAAAACAAAATGCCTGAAGGCTATGAATCTGCTGAAGCTCTTGTCACGCACATCATGGGGAAGCGACAGGAGATGCCTCCTTAGCTTATACAAAAGCCTTGTACGCTCACGCCTTGACTACGGAGCCATAGTTTATAACTCTGCAACACCTAGTGCTTTAAAGATGTTAGACCCCGTTCACCATCTGGGTATTCGGCTTGCTACAGGCGCCTTCAGGACTAGCCCTGTAGAAAGCCTGTATGTGGAGTCGGATGAATGGTCCCTGCATCTCCAAAGAGCGTATTTAAGTCTAACTTACTCCCTGAAGGTAAAGGCAGATGTAGAACACCCATGTCATTCCACTATAAGCGACATATCGGCTGCCAGGTTGTATCAAAACCGACCGTCCGTGAGGACTCCTTTCTGCCTGCGCCTAGAAGCCTTAGCTGAAGAAACAGGCATACTACTTAAAGAGAATGTCTTAACTGCTCCCAGTCGACTTCCACCACCTTGGGAATGGCAGACTATTGAGTGCGATGTCTCTTTCATAGAAATCTCCAAGCACGCACCTGAGACTCATATACGTTCACACTTCCTCGAGCTTCAGGCGAAGTACTCGTGTGCAGAATTTTACACAGACGCTTCCAAATCTCCTGCTGGTGTTGCTTACGCAGCTCTGGGACCGTCTTTTTACACATCTGGTGCACTAAATCCGCATACAAGTATTTTTACAGCGGAAGCATACGCTATCCTCTCGGCAATTAAACACATAAAGCTAATGAATGTTACCAAAGCAATTGTGTTCACAGACTCATTGAGCGTCGTTAAAGCTATAATGAGTCTACGAAAACACAAGAATCCAGTTTTTAATGAACTCTACAGCTGGTTATGCTCAGCTTACATGGGCAACCAAGTGGTCATAGTGTGCTGGGTACCTGGCCATAGAGGCATAAAAGGCAATGTAGCTGCAGACGAAAGTGCCACGTCAGTAGTTTTCAAACATACAGATAAAAACATAGCTATCCCTTACACAGACCTGAAGCCTTTCTTGCGCCATCAGTTGCGGAGATTTTGGCAAAGGCAGTGGGACAGCGAAGTTTCAAACAAGCTACATATGATCAAACCCAGAATAGGGAAATGGATGACATAGAAAACGGCAAGACACAAAGAAGTGCTTCTCTGCAGGTTAAGAATAGGTCATACCTATGGCACACACTCTTACCTCCTTTCTGGAAGTGATCCTCCAAAATGTGATAGGTGTGGAGACATTCTTACAGTTCTCCATGTTCTTGTAGAGTGCCCTGAAATAGAAGCCCAGCGTAAAAAGTACTTTTATCTCGCCTATCGTCAGCAAATCCCTCTTCACCCAGCATTCTTTCTTAACCATGAGCCGCTTTTTGATTTTAGTACAGTCTTAAAATTTTTAGCAGACGTAAACACTTTACAAATCATCTGGCCAGGGTATCTGTAGCGCAACCTCGTTTTGCAGGTTGCAGCTGCAGTAGAAAAAGTGTTTACAGCACGTGCCTCACAGCCCTTGTTTTCAAGGAACCTCCTGAGGCACTAGTGCTATTGTATACATTTTAGTACATCATTAATTCGTAACGGAATTGTTATAGTCATAACTCTAATCAGTAGTCATTGTCATTATTTTAATACCAATATATTTTACGCAATTTACAGCGTCTTTCTTTTAGGCCCTTTTACAGCCACGTTACATCAACCATTCAACTCATAGACCACTCTATTTATAGTGCAAAGAAAAACTATCACCATTTGTCATGGCGCTCTTTAGCCATATCTGGCCCTTGCGCCAATAAAAACCACATATTATTATTCTACTGGATGATACACTGTAGCTGATGTTTTTCACATGTAAAGTGTAACTAAGATAGCAGCCACACCTTAGTGCGAAATTTTATTTCTGCATGTTTTACATATCTGCTTCTTTATGAAATCCAAAGAGCCTGCAGCAGTGCAAGCACTTGTAAAGTCATAGAAAAGGAACCAGCCAATAAAGCGCGTCATCCTCAGAACAGCCAAATTGTAGTAGTGGCTGTAGTGTCCTGCTGCTGAGCATGAGTTCACAGCTTTGATTCATAATGTGGCAGTCAGATTTCAATGGAGGTGAAATGCGAAACCCAGTGTTAGTTAGGCTCATGTTAAAAATCACAGGTAGTCGCAATGAAACTTTGGGCAACAGCACAAACAGACGACCACAAGAAGGGAGACACGTACACACAAGCGCTGTCGGTACGTGTCTCCCTTCTTGTGGTCGTCTGTTTGCGCTGTTGCCCAAAGTTTCAAGATGTACCAACTCGCCCAAAAAGAAGTATTGATGAAGTCGAAATGAATTGTGAGCCGTGCACTACAGTGTCTCGTATGGCCTGGGTGTTGCTTTGGGAGCTGAAACACAGTGAATTAATCCAAACTACTTGCAAAGACCACTCGTAACATTTAGTTGGCGCACAATGGCCGCTGTAGCTTTTTTTTTTGAAATGGGGAGAGCCATCGTATAGTAGCACTTACCAAAAGCTGTAGCCTAAACAATAATTAACAGAAGAAATTTATTTTGATGTGGAACAAAGACGAGATGGCAAGCTTGATTAGCCACCTGCTTGTCCATGCTCTATTCATTGTTTTGTTGAAAAGAGGTATCTTAATTGCTTCTCATGTATGTCAGATTGGTCTCGAATGTTTATATTTTACCCAAAAGTGATTTGTGCTTGTAAAACTTGGGTGATAACCAAAGTGACAAAAATAAATCAAATTTTCCTCTATGCATAGTGAAGGCTGGGCTATGCAATTTTCGGTGCTATAAAAAATACTCGTGCGAGACATGAAATGCTGCCTCATTTCTGCCTCACACAGCTACTTTTTTTGCTGTAAATGCAGCTGCTGAACCACTGACCACATTCATTTACACATAAGGGTCTACCATAAAATTTTGAAGTGATTGATAGCGTTAGTAATTTATGAAATAAGCTTTTGCAGGGATAGCTGATGACAGCCTTTTTTTGTACGCCACATCATTACTGTTATGAAGTAACTGCTATCCCCTTGCATGAGCTGCACAGGAGTGAGTGAATGCATTGTTCATACAAAAATCCTGACTAGTTGGTGCATGTCCTAAGCATGATTTTTGTAGGTTTTATAATGACACAACATTACGGCTCACCACAAAATATAAATCTGAGGGTTTGTTCAAAACCAGTAGAGCCAAGTAATGTAATCTGGCTCTCTTTAGCTCATATGACAAGAGCGGGTTGTGTCCTCCACCCCTTTTTTCACAACATAAAGTTCAGCAGCCTTGTAACATTTACGAGGAGGTACAGGATTCTTCCTCCACAGGACCAGTGAATTTTAATGAACTTGATGCAATTCTTTTTCCTTCTGTATTAATGTGCCGAGAACCATCTATGTGATGCTGATTTAGGTTACTAAAGGAATGATTGTTCCAAGCAGTTTTATATGAGGAAACGCATTATCTGTGCAAATTTAGGAGGCAGTTGTAGCATGGTAATGATTATTTCGTTTTTGGGCGCATGATTGCTATAAGAGCCACATATGCTAGTAGGTTGATGATAAAAACTCGATTGCTGTATGTTGTTTTATTGTTGCCACTACCATATTCTTTATTGCTATGCAGAAAACGCAGAAGAGGGCAAAACAGCTCCACAACAGAGTCTCGGACCAAGAATGGTGAGTTCTGCTGGTGTCATGTGTTACCATGCAGTCGAAGTTTCACGTTTAATTGTGCATGTCCTGTGCACTGGGGCATGCTCCTACACCATTGTTTAAGAACTGAAGTGTCTACAGCTTAACTAAAATTCAAAGGCAGCGCATCTTGCTGACTGGAAAACTTTCACATATGAATAAATTTATCATTTCAGATTAAATTGTGGATAATACAGAGGAAAATTACTCTGTGTTATGTTATTAGGTCCAACAGAAACTACTATACTATAAATGTATAACAGACTGCCATTCTTCATTGCTTGTTTGTCACCACCAGTGTGGACACTGGCCCACATTGGTGTATTTCACTCCACAGAAAGCCAGACATTCCTTTCCTGGAAGAGTCTTCACACTTTAAATGGCCCCTAGACCACCCAGAGGTAGAAATTTAGTTCTGGTGTTGCAGTTGTGCACGAGTCTACAATGAACACGTAGCCGCGAGAATTTTTCAAAATGGTGCCGTAACAGCGGAGTTACACACGTTTGATGATCAAAACACGGCCCTCGCTCATTTCGCTCTTTCCTTCGCTACTCTCCTCACTGAATGCTCCTCCAAATGTCACGTGACATACGTCATCGCCAACGCGCTGTCCATTTCCAGTTAAGGCACGTCCATGCTAGCGGCAAATACACCGACGGCGAACCGGCCTCCATGCCGTAGACCATCTGCCGCGCGAGAAGTGTCCAAAGTAGACAGCAGTTCGGCCGGTGCACCGCCTGCAGCACGATCAACGGCCCAATCGACGACCGCGAAGCTGCGAGCCTCTGCCACCGGCAACAAAAACATTGGCTACAGCTCAGCTACAGTGGCTAGAAATTCAGTTGTAGTGCACGACTACCGACGGAAGACGACCAGCTCGGCTGTGATCGCATCGCAGCCGACACTAATATCAGCATATTTTTCTTCTTTGTGTACAATTATTGCGAAGAGTGATAACAGCGATAAGAAAATATTGCGGTTTGTGACTGTCGGTAATTCATTTCGAAGCGCCGTCCGCTTTAGCTTTGAAGGGAACCGGAAAAGGCCTAGCAACAATATCGGCACTGTCGAGCGATCGGTGGTGGTGAGGCTGCCGCACAAATGAGTCCCGGTCTCATCCTCTCTACGTACGGCAAGGAAATCTCGCCATTCGCGAGCAATACCGCTGTCGAATGGCGACTCACGAATGGCAAACGGCATGCGGCGAGTTACCGTTCCGGTAATGTGGACGGGCCTTATCCGCGACTCAGCGCTTCTCGACTACCCGCTGTTGCTTCTGTGCCAGCCCGTGCTCATGCGAAGCGTGTCGCTATGGACCCTGTGTCGCGCGCATGTCTAGAAAGGCCAACACTGTCGCACTCTGTTCGCGAAGCTAATCAGACCGCTAAGCACGACTGTGTTGGGACGAGAGCGATTTGGCACTTGCGTTGCGGGCTGTAATTACCGATTCGCAATGGCGCATAAGCAAGCAACACGGCGAGGAAGAGCAGGGAGCGCGCGTACCTGCCAGCAGACAAACCGGAAGTCGTAGGTTCTTGTTCTACCAATGGGCATCGTCGACCTGGTTGACATAACCAGATGCACCCTGCTGACATCGTGACGACCACTGGGGATACCGGAATGGCCAAGAGAGGAGGACGGCATTATTTTTTTATTTTGTGGCATGCCCGCGGCGCGTAGCGCTGCAGTGTTTGGCGTCGTTGATCGTGGTGGCATTTTGAACTCGATGCGCGTGTTTACTTGAAATGTTCAAAAAATATCTGAGGTGATTTAGGGGCCCTTTAATGCGAAGTGCAGACTGTGATCACAGCTAATTAAGTATATATCCTTTGAGAATGCACGAAAGGCTAAAAATTGCAAAGCAGCAAAAAGGAAGATGACAGCAGACTACACAGCATTTTGGCATTCTCCTTTTGAAAACATCTTTTTTCTGTATGACATGCTTTAGTTTTTAGAGGCCACCCATCTGCAGCTCTCCCCGCAATAACAGGATGCATTATTTGCTAAAACTACACATAGCCTACATGAGAGGGCATACAATCGCAGCAGTTGCACTTGGACACTGTTGGGGCAAGTAAACAAGTCGGCATCTCATGACATTGAAAATCTTTTTTCTTCTGGGCCTAAATGAGAAGGTGGCAACAACTTTCAATACCGAGCTCACTAATCTAGAAATGGTGTCTCCCTCACCAGTGTAGGCTCTCCGCTAGATATAGTTGGTTATTAAGCACATGCTACTGTGAGTTTCATGCTTTTCAGTACCATTTTCTATATTATAAAATTTGCGTAAGTTGCCCTTGAATAGTTTTTTTGTGATATTCATAGTTGCAGAGTTGCGATTTTGGTGCTCTGCAGTTGCTTTCTTTCTCCTGAACCTGATGCAGGTCTGTGTTTATGTTTGCAGCTAAACAAGCCTGCCGTTCCGCCCCACTTCCCATGTTGGAAATGATGAGGGTTCAAGCAACTCAACTGAAGCAGAAGGCACCGGTAGAAGTCATGTTGCATGTGTGTGAATTATATGGTGGAGAGCGTGCTAGGAGTGAGATTGAATCCTTGACACGGGGACAGTCGAATTCTCCAGAATGGCACAGATATCGAAAGGGCCTGGTAACTGCGAGCATTGCTCAGGCTTGTATGACTCAAGCGAAGACTTTTCTTCGTTCGAAAGGTGCGGCCAACATTGATCCAGTTCTTATGCTTATTTTAAGAAGCAGAACTATTACAACACCAGCAATGCATGTTGGGATTACGAAGGAAAGTGCAGCGCGTGCTGCTTACAAAACATGGCAAGAGGCACTGGGGCACACACTGGAAGTGCGCCAGAGAGGGCTCGTTTTGTGCGAGGAGTTTCTCTTCATAGGCTGTTCCCCCAACGGCGTTGCAAGTTTTTCGTGCAAATGCTGTGAGGGCAAGGAAGTCCTCTTGGAGATGAAATGCCCAACAAAGCTCGACTACTCTTTCAAGAACTACGACACCTTAGAGCCTAAGTTGGAGTATTTAACACAACTTAATGTACAAATGGCTGTGTGTCATGTAAAGGAGGCCCATTTTTTTGTTTATTGTAGTGACATTTCTTTTTGTTGTGCTGTAGTGCACTACAACAGCGGTGCCTCTGATGAGTTCAAGGATGCAATCATTAGCATATATAAAGAAAGAGTGATATCGGAGCTTCTCTTGAGGCTAAGCCACTGATATCGTACTTGCTGGCGCAGGCTGCTGATAAATTTTAAAGGGACTGTCAACCAGTTTTAATGTTACCTTCTTTTTTTCTTCTACTTTTCCCAAGTGTGACGAGAAGCTTTTGCCGACATGACTTCGTTTCCTATGGCTCATACGTTATCGTTTCACAAGTTGTGCACGAGCAACTGTGTGATATCAGTGGCGACTCAGGCAGAACTCGTGAAACCAACTTTTCTTTATGTTGTCTTTGTGCCCTTTATAAAGGGGCCCTGAAACTGGCATGCTGCATCATATAGATAACACGACCACCACAAGCCCTGTATAGCTCCAGACGCCCATCTTGCGTTTAGAGAGTGCCACACATGCCAGAACCACAAGTAGCAATGCGAGAATAAAAAAAAAAAGAAATAGAACTTAAGCAGGGCCTTGCTCCCTTGCCATGCACCATGTACCTTCCAGCGCACTAGTGGAGACGAAAGGAGAAAGCAATGCATCGGTGCGATAACTACTAATTCCACTTACACTTCAAGGATTTGAAAAATTTTTGCGCCAGATTAGTCAGGCGATGTCCTTTAGTAGAGAGGTCACTATGATCAGTCGGAAAAGTGTTTCAGTGCCCCTTTAAGTGCTTAAATTTTGTGAATGTTAAATTTTTATATGTCACTTTCCATTTATTGATATGTTTATAGTAAAGACAGCTCTATCTGCTCTCTGGAGGTCAATAATTACCATTCACTGAAGTTTAGTCTGCACAAATGTCTCCCCATCTTGTATTACTGGTGGTTTAGTTATGTTTCCCAGGACAGCCATTTGCATTGTATTCAACATATTAGGAAGAAGCATAAATTATGGTACATATACCAGCTGGGGTCATTTGAATGAAACCATTTTTTTAGGGTACTCTACTCTAGTGGCCAAACTTTCCAAATATTCATTGTATGCAGGTTTGACACTGTTCCATGTTACTTCTCATGTTCTGTTCGGCAAGATAAAGAAACCCTCATATGCTAAAAGGTGCAACAAAAATGGGCTCGAGTAAAATGTATGAGGCAAACACCTTGACACTGAGTACAGTATCTGTGGTTTATTTTGTGAAAAATGCAAGTAAGGCAAGGGACAACAAACAGCCATTGAAAAATAACCACAACTCTATGCACACAGATCATAAGTGAACTGCAAATATCTTGCAATACCATAAGACGAAAACTTGCATCAGAATGTAAATCAGCACTTCAATGAAGAATACAAGTTGCAAAAGAATGTGCGTTGATAATCTGCAAAAAGTGTGTTGAAGTTGAAGTCTGCGGGTTTGGCCAATGCAAACAAGTACAGCATCACACGGTAACAATCGTGTCTGAAAAGTATAAAACGGCTGAGGGGCATAAAAAATTCTGCATTTCCAAACAGAAGACTGCATGCCCTTACTCAAGGCTGCCACGCTTTGACGGAGCCAAGGTCACATGCACAAATGCCTCTATGCAAGACAGGCTACTTGCAATGTCGCCAGCCATGGCACATGACTTCTGTTAAATCATCTAATGCCGAATATGCAATGCTGCCACTGGAATTATGAAGAAGTTTTTTTAAATGTGGGGTTCGACACGTTCACGTGACATGGTATTAGTATTGGTATTGGACAAAGCAGGGAAAGAACACTTGCGCACCCTAGTTGAGGCAGAGAGAAAATGTCTGCTGGCAGTAATGCTTGCTTCCTGGCAGCATGGTAACAGGTCACGTTCTTCCATTCCTAAGATGTGGCAAATTTCCTCCTAGAAATGGCTTCAGGTACTCAGTTTACAGAAAACAAGGCTGTCCAAGTGACATCGGGTGAATTAATTTGAAATTAAAAAAAAAGGCTTTCTAGATGGCATCTTACAACTACCAGTGTATAACCAAAATTTGCAATGGGGCCTGGTGTGGGGCCCTTACGAGGCCATGCACAATTAAGATTTCTTAACATAGAAAAAAGGTAAACAGAGGCAACATAGCAACACGTGTTAAGTTCAAATGGGCTGGAACAATGCACGATTGTGGAGATGTAAAAAAAAGCAAACAAAACATTAGAACAGGCTATAATAAGGAAGTACACAATGGAAACAAGGAATATAAAAAATTGTTGGAGGGGAATTGATGTGCCAAAAGTGAAGCCAGACCATCATTTTAGAAGGGGCACTATAAAAGAATAGTTTGCACTAAAGGAAAAGAAGTGCTTCCCTCACACTTCCCACTAGTTTAAAGGGGGTGAGACACCAAACTTTTAGGCTATAAAAAGCATACTGTAGGCTTCCTCGGTATGCAAGAAGACTCAATATGAAGAGTTGGACACAGAAAACGTTTAAAATATATTTTTATTTGCTTCCAAAGAGTGCCTAAATTGACACAGACGTCACTGTGTTGGAAGCATAATGAAGCGTTGTGCTGCTGAGCACGAGATCGCGGGATCGAATCCCTGCCGCGGTGGCTGCATTTCGATGGAGGCGCAATGCAAAAACGCCCGTGTGCTTGCGTTGTAGTGCACGTTAAAGAACCCCAGGTGGTCAAAATTAATCCGGAGCCACAGAACAAGCTTCCTAGACAGTGACGTCACTGTCCAACTCTGCGCCCACAAATCAAAACTGAAAATCGTTCACATAAATAATGCGATATTAAATTATTTACTGAGAATATAAGAATATTGAGTGGTTATCATTTTTCCTGGAGCAATAAGAAATGTTTGAAACAAAAGTGCAATCCAGAAATTTGATGCCTCAACCCCATTAACGTGACTTATTTTGTCATACAGACTGGCTGACGTGTACCTTAGTGTTACCGGTTTTAAGATGAAGCCAAGTGCCACAAGTTGCAGTCTTGGTAAATTGGTTCAGAAATACTGTAATCAATACTCAGAGGAAGATAATACTTCTGACAGGAACAACATGCTTTTAGTGTCTAATTAGCCACGCAATTACATTACCAGAACCAAACGACTTGATCTGTAAGAGGACACAACCCAACAAAGGTCTATTTCAGATCTAAAATAAGGCCAAGCACTGGCTTCACCTCTGCTGGTAAGGAACATGGCACTTCCACTTCTGCAAATTTTTAAACTTCCTTGCATGGAAAGCACCAACCACTATTACGATGCACATAATACGCTTGGCAAAGGTATTGATGCAGGACTCACAGAAATTGATGTGCTGCTAAAATCGGTGACGAGAGGTTTGTGATGCCTGCTGCAATTATAACAATGTCGTCAAGTAGTCCCACCATGCTCCATGGGATTCTTGTTGACAAAACTTTAAATATTTTCATTCGCTGTATAGCACGCTCTACATGAACTCTTGCTGATGCTATCTTTTGTGTCCTAAGTGCATCACCCTTTGACATCTGCTTTTGTTTTCTGAATGGAGGCCTGATTAACTCAATTAGGTTGTCCGCACAAATGTCATCGATAAGAAAGCCACGGTCCGCCATTGTGGCATCTGATATCGGGTCTAGTTGCTTGATGAGGCAGCTTTGCTCAAAAACGGCCTTGTCTGAGGTGCGGCCTCCATATCCTTGGCTTATGTGGGCAATAAGACCACTTGGTGTAACAGTCACCATATATTTAACTGTGAAACCTTTCTTATAGAAGGAGTAGGTCTGTAATGCACATCACAAACAGTTGGGCTGGCCAATAGGAATTTCGGTGCAATCTACAATGACACGCACATTACTGAAGTGTTTAAAACAGACAGGCAAATGTTCAACAACATCTTCTTTTGGTGGCACAGTCACAGTTACTTTTAGAATTTCAGACATCAACTGAACAGTCTCTGCAATTATGTTGCTACATGTGGTTAGAGAACAGTTAAAAAGGTGACTGAAGAATGCAGTGGAAATATTGTGCTTCAGTTTCACCAATGTCAATGCAATTCTTTCTTTTGCACACAACTGGTGCAGTCCTGAAAGTGGATGAATTTTTGTATAGCACGTCACAAGAGCATTCAGAACATCGACTGATGGCAGGCCTGTGAATGTATTTACGTTGCTACTATTTATCGTGTCCACAAACTTCTGTGGAAAAGAACCCGATGTCACTTGGACAGCCTTGCTTTCTATAAGCCTTGTTCCTGAAGCCATTTCTAGGAGGAAATTTGCCACATCTTTTTCTTCTCTCGAGTACTTTGCCATTAATGTCTGGGGGCCAGGTCGGCAAGCACATTCCTGTCACAAAACAAAAACAAGAGTTATAATGTCTGGCATAGCTGATGTGAGATGTAGCTTCTTTTTTGTCAAAGTACTTTTTTTTCCAATAATGCATGCCAATGTGTTAAATTCAATGTTGGAAGTAGGAAAGCCAGGGGTTTTGCATCAGTTACTGTGCACCCATCACACATCGCAATGCTTTCACGAAGTAAATCCAGAAAGCATGCTGCTGGCTAGGTAAAGACAGCTACCATATCACATATATATAGAAAAATTACCAAATCTGCTATGTCCATGTCACTAGCGGTGTTTACAAGGCTTTGGTCCATGCTGTTAGGGGATGGGAGATCGTCCTGCAATGTCAGGTGGAGTTTAGTCCAAGTAACCAGTGGTTAAACAATGTGTGCACAAGTTGCAGTGAATGTGCACCCATCACACACCACATGATACAATGCTTTTACGAAGTAAATCCAGAAAGCATGCCGCCGTCTAGGTAAAGACAGCTACCACAACACATATATACAAAAAGATACTACCATATTTTCTTTGTCACTCATTTCGTCCATGCTGCTGCTGTCAGGGAATGGGAGATCATCCTGCAATGTCACACAGAGTTTAGTCCCAAGGAACTGGTGGTTAAGCAATGTGTGCACAAGTTGCAGGCAGTCAATTTACCATGGTGGTCGTGTTGACAGGTCCATGGGGCAATGCCTCTGCTTCTAATGGAGAGGCAGCAGTCTGCTTGCTTGATTTGTTCTGTAATGCATTAAAAAGTGTTGACATTATTTATAGCATGCTTGTAGCCATGGTGTATGTACCATAAGCATATAAGTGCTGCACTATGCAGTCAAATTAACTTACTCTGGCTGACCGATCAGCACGTCGGCGAAGTCTTGCCAGTGAAAGCTCTTTCATACGAATATCTTTGTTCTCATCATAACATGACGTCCTTGGCAGGTTTTCAGTTGGTATTGCATTTTTTTTCAGCCGCCGTCTTTGACATGCAACATCTGAAAAAATAAATGAATTGTTTATGCTTTATTGTGTCTCAATATGGGCTGCACCCTGAATTTTTTCTTTTTACCTCAGAAGCAACGCTACAATATTTATTGAAAAGCATTTGCAAGGAAATGAAGCACAGGTTTGAGTGTGCAGAGCTATGCAACGTTGTACACCGAATGTAGCATCTGCAAAATGTAGTTGAAAGCTGCTCATAACACAAAGTACAGTTGCAAACACCACCGCATGACCCGAGTACCTTTGCCATTGACAATTGGGGATGATTTAATAATCCAGATAATGCTAGTTTAGGTACTAATACTGCACATATATTTGGGACACGTCAGTAGACGGCGGGCGCTGTAATTTTACCTCGCAACTAGCAAACACGTGTAAAATTTACGTGGCTGGCACGTAAGTGGCCACTGCTGCAATGAACGTGACACGCTCGCCATCTGTGCAAAATACAACTCAATGAAATACCCCACATTACACTCGCCCTCGACGGCAAAGAAATACCCACAGTAAATCGCGTCCGCATCCTCGGCCTCCATATACAACAGGAGGCGGAGAAGCATACACCATCCAACGTCTCAAGCACACAACTTTCCAAGTCATGCGGATGGTCAGCAGCATCACCACCAAACAACACGGCCTGAAAGAAGACGACGTGACCCAGCTCGTCCAGGCCCTGATAATCAGCCGCATCGCCTACGCTGCCCCGTACCTTCCCCTCACTCCCAAAGAGAAAGATCAGCTAGACATACTTCTGCGGAAAGCATACAAGCAAGCGCTCGGCCTACCACCGGGAACAGCCACACTCAAGCTCGAAGCCCTAGGAGTCCATAACACAGTAAGAGAAATCATAGACGCCCACCTCACAAGCCAATGAGAACGCCTAGCCCTCACACCAATAGGCAAGAAGCTCCTAGCGCGCCTAGGCTACCCAACACAGGGCCGAGGCCACGAAAAATCAATCTATCTGGCCCCCAACATCCGGGAGCATATCAAGGTCGCCGCCATCCCCAGAAGCATGCACCCGGAACATCATGCCGGTCGTCGCAAAGCTCGCGCAAAGACTCTTCAAACAAGATACGGTAACCTCCCCACCATACTATACACAGATGCCGCGCAGTACCCCCGAAAAGCAGCCATGGCAGTCAGCGTTGTCGACCATAACCTTCAAGAGGTGGTCTCGATGACGGTCCGCACAGCCAACGCCCTCGAAGCGGAGGAGACAGCCATCGCCTTAGCCATCACCTGTAGTCAAACCAAAGAACACGTTACAATTATTACCGACTCCCAATCAGCTTGCCGTAGCTATGCCAGAGGCAGAATATCTTCCATCGCCGCCCGACTCCTCAAACAAGCCTCTCAATTACCCGACATTGAAATAGTATGGACTCCAGGACACGAGTCCCTCCGTGGAAATCAGCGTGCGCACGCTGTAGCCCGAGCTCATGCCACCCGGGCGCCACAGGAGAGGGATACGATCGCATCTATGGAGCCTGTACCTTTACAATACCACGCCATATTAGAACACCACAGATTGAACAGACGTCAATACCCACCCCCGCACAAGACCCTCTCACGCGAAGACGCAGTAGCATGGCGACAATTACAAACCAACACGTACCCCCATTTAAGTAGATTACACGCAATACACCCTGCACTGTACTCGTACAAATGCCCCCTTTGCAACGACTACGCTTCCCTATATTACACCACATGGGCATGCCCCAATATACAGGTAGTCCCGCATATACCCAACCCCACACCCGAGCAGTGGGAGGCCGTGCTGACTAGCTCGGACCCTCGTGACCAGCAACAACTGGTGCGGCAGGCCCGGGAGACAGCAAGAGCTGCAGGAGCCCTGGACTGAGGGCACCTCCCAACACAAGCAGGAAGACGCCTGCTTGTTTTTCCTTTTCTTAATAAATGTTTTTCCTCCTCCTCCTCCAGTGTTATATGGGCACTCTTGAGCGCGTCGGAGATTGTCAAGTGCAAGTGGCAAATTCGTATCAGTCGCACTGGGAAGTGCCCGTGTGCAGTGCGCCTCTGCTGCAAGTTCATCCGTGCTGCGCATGATATTTATTGCGCTTGAGCATACCACATACGTGCCACGTTTACACTCAACGCTTCCCGAACTTGCTAGTACATCATTCGTAAACATTTAAATTTCCGACTCCCGTATATGTTGCGCGAGAGGTGCTGGGCATCAAAAGCCTCCCGAGTTACATCCACGTGTAGTCAACGAGTGCAGAGGAGCCGTTCCTCGCAGAAACCACTGTGGAACGTCGAACATGACCTCTAATTAAAGCCAATGTGGTCAACGAGTGCACAGGAGACGTTCCTCGCAGAAACCGCTGTGACAGGTCGAACCTGTGCTCGAATTTCGCGTTGCAGCTAACATATGCAGCAAATAATGCACAGCCCAATCGCAAGTCCTCGCAATGTGAAACGTGTATACATAAGGTGCCGCAGCGACATGTATAATTAATGACCATGCACAATGGTCATGTATTCGATTCGAGTTCACAATAGTGTCTCACCTTGTAAGGAGAAATCATTCCGTGCAAAATGCTGTGAGCAAACAGTCATTGTCACCGTCACAGCCTTGCCGATGTGGAGGTTAGCGATTTACCTGGCTCTGCGGCTTCGGTCTTTCGATTCGGAGGGAAATACGTGAAAGGAAATATCGCTGGCCTTCCATCTCGCTGACACGCACTGAGGAACACAGCAGAACTGCTTGGCCGTTCGCTTTTTTTTTGCTAGGGGCTCCATTTTTCCGTCCGTGATAGCAGTCTCTACGGCACACACGGCGACTGGACCTCCGTATGGCGTTTCTCCCTACCGCCGCTAGGTGTCGCATAAATTGCTGGAGTTGCGAATATGGGCTGAGCCATGCTCCCTCAAGCGTTGTAGAAGATAGCACCAACCTTTCCTTTCTCCAACGACCACCTAGTAGGTCATGCACTCGCATGTACGCGAGTCCTATATAGCTCCTATACTCAGCAAGATGGATCCTATATGGGTCCCTTATTCGGACATACCGGTCCTATATACTAAGCCATATGGGTCCTATATTCAGGCATCCAAGTCCTATATGGGGTTGTCCTCAGCCATATAGGTCCTATATATCAACCATGTGGGTCCTACATGCTTCCTGTATGAAGGCATATAGGTCCTGTATGAAAGCATGTATGTCCTGTATAAAATCGTGTAGGATTGTTCAGTAGGGTTCTAGCTGCAAATCGACCTTACGCAAAGCTGCCCGTATGAAAGATTGATCGGTGCTTTAACTTTCTCGTTGCGGTGTCCCCTCATCCGTGCTCTATCCTCAACGGTCGATCTTTTCCTGGGGCATCCCATATTGCTTGCTACCTCCCCTTTTGTGGGAGTTTCAGCATTCTTGCCTAGAAAATTTGCATAGGTTTAAGCCTGCTTCAGCTAAGCTGCGGGTGTGCAATGGTCACTGGGATCGGCCCACCCATCTTCGCCACGTGGGTCGGTCCGGTATTGCACTACCACCGGGATCGGCCCACATAGCGTTATACGGTATCCTATGCATTCCTATGGAGCGCATCGGTCACATATGTTACAGACGTACAGACAGGCAGATTTCGGAGGGAAGCGTAGCCGAAGACTGCCTACGCATTAAAGGAGATGAACGCGTGCCATTTTTCCACACGGCACGGCTAAGCAGCAGAGGCGGGGCGACGTTCCACCTGCGCCTGTCTCGCGCACATCGAGAGGCTACATGCACCATCGAGATCTCAAGATGTACGCCTTCTTACGGAAATATATATATTGTGAAGGAGAGAGACAGCACCCGTTCCTGGGCTGGCTGTTCTATTCTCTGCTTCGTCGTCTTCCTCCTCCCAGCGCCCGCTATGCGAGCGCCCGAGGCCAAGTTCACTTCATCTTCACATTCGGCCACGCTGCGAGTTTCCGACACGCTTGTAACCAGGCAACTTGTCCAGGGAGTGAGGTCGTCGATGGTGAGCCGTCCAGCGCGCAACCAGCTTCTCTGGCGGGCGGCACTGACTGTTGCGCGCTGGTCGCAGGTCTTGCCGACGATCACACCGTCGCAGATGCGCATGTAAGGCACGAGATGCTGGACAATGAAACGCCGTTTTGCTCAGCTGTCGCGTGCGTCCCCTCAGTTACGGAGCCGACCAACCAAGCTTCGCCTATGCGCCCGAACACGCTGAGCTCGACGCAACACCTGCTGCTGCTGAGTCGTCCCCATCCGAAGGCGGAACGAGGATTGTCGGCCCTGAAACCGATGGTCGCTTGCACATCCGGTCCCTTGCGTGCCTCTTGCAGTCTCTCGTGCTGGCAACCCGCGACAGTCCCTTGAGCGTCCCGAGGCCTCCCGTGCCTCCCTCGCGCGCAGGCAGGTGCTCGATGACAATGAGCTCAGGCGCGCCACCCGCCTCCGCCAGCAAGGCCCCACTCAGCGACCCATGACCGCGGCCCATGACCGCGTTGAAATTCCAGCATATGTCGGGTCAGGACGGTTCTACCCGCCGCGATCCGTGGACACATCGGGCTCCTGGAGTGCCAGCCGCTCAAACACTAAAGGAGCCAGCGCCTCCATGCGCTCCGCCACCGCTGAATTCGGGAGCCACCCCACCGACGGCAGCGGATGGAAAACAGTCACGGTCCCCAAAAGTGATGGTGTAGTAGTTTCGGACGCTGACGCAGAGGCCGAGACCCGTGGTGGAAAAAATGGCTCGCATCCGTGATCTACCACGGAGCAGGCTGCGAGCCCGTCTATAAAACCATGCCGGGTGAAGCTGCAAGGGCGAGATGGTGCAGCTCCCGAGCTTCACTGGGTTTCCGCTACAGTACCTCGGCAGGCGTAGACTGCCAAGTAAAAAGAAGCAGTGGTAGGCTGCTCCGTGTTTGGTTGATGTGGTGGAGCTGATAGGGTAGGTTGAGGTTTAGCCGCCCGGTGGTGGGTCAACGCGGGAGCGCTGCATGGTCGCTATGCGCTTCCCGCCGTCTGGGTTGAAGCAGACGGCGACACCCGGAGCGCCGGCGTCTACGGCGGGGCAGCCTGCGGCGCTCTCTGTCGAGGCGTTGCTGTGCACTCCTGCCGCAGGATCGAAGCGGGAGTTCTCCGGAGCGCCGGGCGCAGAACTGCGCTTATCTGACTCACCGCAGGCATGAGGAAGCGGGCCGAAAGCAGCCATCAGAGCTGCACTCCATTCAGGCCACGACCCCTGTTCTATGCCTGCGTAGTTGTCCCATACCTTGGCGGCACCGCAAATGTCGTTTCGCTGCAACCAGCCATCTTGTGTGGTCTGGCCAGGCATGACGATCACGCAAGGCATTGATGTTGCAAACCCAGAGGATGACGTCGTCTTGAAAGCCGCGAAACATCAGGATGTTCACGAACGCCGGCTGCAGGGAAGCGTGGACGGCTTTCCCAGGCAGGACCCAACCGCTGATGGATGCGAAGGCGCTCGTCATACCCAGGAGCTGTTGTGTCAGTAACGAGATGGCTCGCATAACGTCTGTCAAGCTGCCGGCTGAGTCACCCGTTGAGCCAGGGGTGGAATCCGCGCACCCTGAGGCGGCGGCAGCGGCCGTAGTACTGGGGCCAGCTGGACCAGTGGTCAAGGGAGCGTGAACAGCATCCGTTGAGCAAGGACTGGTGGCGGCCGCGGCACTCACTGCAGCTTGAAAGCATGGCCAGGGGAGCGTGAACAGCATCCCTAGCTGGCTGAGATGGCGATGATATCATGGGGCAGGGATCCAGGGCATGGGAAGCGTGGACGGCGTTCGTTCCGTGGCCGCAGGAGGAACACGTACGACGGCGAGGATTCATGTCTAAGGCAGCGTGGACCGCATGCCTTGGCGAATTGGAGGTCGAGGTAGTCCCAGGCACGGCGTCTATGACAAGGGAAGCGTTGACGGCGTTCTAGTCGCCAGAAGGACCCTGGACGGCGAGATGCTGGAGGATGCAAGGCCTCCGCAGCACGGTGCTGAAGGCTGGAGCGCCTTAAGACTGGGCTTTCGACGACTGCGCCATTGTGAAGGAGAGACACAGCACCTATTGTTGTTGTTGTTGGCCTGAGTGGCTGTGGCGCATACAGCACCCGTTGTTTTTGTTGTTGACCTGAGTGGTTGTGGCGCATACCCACAGTGGGGGATTGGCCATGGATTGGGTGGTCATATTCGGTGCATAAAAACAAGGGAATTAACGAAGCACCCGTTGTTGTTGCCTCAAAACCCGTTCCTGGGCCAGCTGTTCTATTCTCTGCCTCGTCGTCTTCCTGCTCGTAGCGACCGCCATGCGAGCGCCCGAGCCCAAGTTCACTTCATCTTCATAATATATATATTGCAACAAGAGTATTTACGCCTTTCATATGCTCGTGGCCAAAAACCCACAAAGCGTTACTGAAGTTATTGAACTTTGCCAAAGTTTTGACGAGCTGCGTAAACAGCGCATCTCCACACGTCGCCCTGGAATGCAAACGGCTGACGTTTCAGATTTGGCTCCCAGCACCGCTAGTATTGATTACACCTCGTTGCTGCCTCAAATTCAGCAATACGTACGCGAGGAAGTGGCACGTCAGCTCTCTCTTGTGGCATCGGTCACTGAGCCTCTCCCCCCACTGGACCAGTCGTTTCGCCGGGTTATTCAGACGCAAGTTGCTGAAGCCCTACCGCCCCCCGCTTCACCGCCGCAAGTTACGGCTCCGTTAACTTACGCTGAGGCCCTTACACGATCTCATGCCCAGCCGACGCCAGTCCCATCCAGCCCAGCCACCAACATTCTACACGCCGCCAAGTCCGGTACGGCCGGTTTACGTACCTATCTCGCATCCAAGACCACCTTTCAACCCCTGGCGCACTCCGGACAACCGGCCGGTGTGCTACGCTTGCGGTATTCCGGGACATGTTGCGCGCTTCTGTCGCCGCCGCGGACTCTATTTTCGCGATGGCGCTCCCAACCTTAGTCATGTCCCTCAACAAGCTACGCACCGTCTTACATCTGACGCCACGGACTCGTATTCACGTCGCCCCGCCTTCAGTTCACGCCGATCTCCTTCTCCCCGCCGCCGCTCCCTTTCCCCCATGGTTCGCCGTTCCAACCATGCCCAGGAGGAAAACTAACAGCCGCAGTTCCTGAGGCAAGAACTGCGCCGTCGTCGAAATTTGCAAGGCCTCTTCTTTTCGCCGCCTAACGAGATTGTAGTGTTTATAGACGGTGTCGCGACGAACGCTCTTGTCGACACAGGAGCAGCTGTTTGTGTGATTAGTGAGATTCTCTGCCGCAAACTGAACAAAGTGACGACTCCGCTTTTTGATATTTCGCTACGCACAGCGAGCTCGCAGCACGTGAAGCCTTCGGCCACCTGCACCGCTCGTGTTTTAATTCAAGATGCGCTCTACATCGTCGAATTTGTCGTCCTTTCTCATGCATCGCATGCCGTTATCCTGGGCTGGGACTTCCTTTCCGCGCATCATGCAGTTGTCGACTGCGCTCGTGCACAACTCGCCTTGTCTCCGTTCTGCACCGCAACCGTCGATGACCGTCGCCCGTCTGCTAAAGTGGTTGTCGCTGCTGACGTCGTCATCCCTGCTTTCTCTGTCGCCTTAGTGTCCGTCACCTGTGACGCTGTCCCCAATTCAACTGCACTTTTTGTACCGTCTGAGAAATGTGCGCGTCGCCGGGACGTTGTCCTACCGTTCGCAGTCGTCACACTTGATGATGATTCCAGTGCAGTTTACGCGTGCAATCCGTTTCCCTGCCCTTCAACTCTATTACGTGGCGAATCTGTTGGGCGTCTCGACACTTTTGATGCCATCTTTCCGTTTGATGCGCCTTGCGATACGACCCCACTGCCTATCGATGCCGTCACTTCTGCCGCCGCTCCCGCCCCACCCGACCACGACGTCTTGTTGCGCAGCGTCGATAACGCGCTCCCGCAAGCTCAGCGCAATCAGCTCGTTCAACTCCTTGACCGTTTTCGGACCTCTTTCGACATGGGCCGACCTTGTTTGGGGCGCACGTCAGCGGTTGTTCACCATATTGACACCGGTCACCATGCTCCACTGCGTCAGCGTCCCTACCGAGTGTCACACACCGAGCGCAGCGTCATCAGTGAACAAGTCGATGACATGCTGCAACGTGGCGTGATCCAGCAGTCACACAGTCCGTGGGCATCTCCGGTCGTCCTGGTACGGAAAAAGGACGGCTCAATCAGATTTTGCGTGGATTACCGCCGACTGAACAAGATCACACGTAAGGATGTTTATCCTCTACCACGAATAGACGATGCTCTAGATTGTCTACAAGGTGCCGAATTTTTTTCTTCCCTGGATCTTCGCTCTGGATACTGGCAAGTGCCGATGGCTGAAGCGGACCGTCCAAAAACGGCTTTTGTGACCCCTGACGGGTTATACGAATTTAATGTGATGCCCTTCGGCCTGTGTAATGCGCCTGCAACTTTCGAGAGGATGATGGACACTATCCTCCGGGGACTTAAGTGGCGTACCTGTCTTTGCTACTTAGACGACATAGTTGTCTTCTCTCCCAATTTTGAATCTCATCTCGATCGCCTCGAGCAAGTTCTTGAGTGTCTCACGGCCGCTGGTTTGCAATTAAACTTGAAAAAATGCCATTTTGGTGCCAGACAGCTTACGATTCTCGGCCACGTCGTTTCACAAGAGGGAATCCTACCAGACCCTGCCAAACTGCGAGCCGTTGCTGAGTTTCCCAAGCCAACCACTCTTAAAGAGCTCCGTAGCTTCATCGGCTTGTGCTCTTATTTTCGACGTTTCATCCGTTTTTCGCCTCTATTATTGCTCCCTTGACTCAGGCAACTGCCAGCAGCGCTGACCGCTCGGCATGGAATCCCGATTGCGACGAGTCATTTACTACGCTCCGCCGGCTCCTTACGTCCCCTCCAGTACTGCGCCACTTCGATCCCAATGCGCCTACTGAAGTTCACACGGACGCTAGCGGTGTCGGTCTTGGTGCCATCCTCGCCCAACGCAAAGACGGCTATGACGAGTATGTCGTTGCATATGCCAGCCGTACCCTAACAAAGGCAGAGTCGAACTATTCTGTAACGGCAAAGGAATGCTTGGCAATTATTTGGGCAATCAGCAAATTCCGTACTTACCTTTACGGACGCCAGTTTGACGTTGTGACTGACCACCATGCCTTATGCTGGTTGTCATCTATGAAAGACCCCACTGGCCGCCTCGCACGTTGGGCTTTACGCCTTCAAGAGTATGACATACGTGTCATTTATCGCTCGGGACGCAAGCATTCAGACGCCGATGCCCTATCCCGTTCTCCGCTGCCTCCTGACCTACTTTGCTTACGAACTTCCACCTGCGATTCGTCGTCCCTCAGCATCACCGACATGCCGGCCGAGCAACGCAAGGATCCCTGGATCGCTTCTCTGCTTGACGTTCTCTCTCACCGTTCACTTGAATCTGTTTCACGCACCATTCGTCGTCAAGCGCATCACTTTGTCGTTCGTGACGGCTTGTTGTACCGGCGCAATTACCTAACCGATGGCCGCAGGTGGCTGCTTGTTATCCCCCGTCATCTGCGCTCGGACATATGCACCGCCTACCACGACGATCCTCAATGCGGCCACGCTGGCGTATTCAAGACCTACTCCCGCTTACGCCTGAGGTATTACTGGCGCGGCATGTATCGATACATTCGCCAGTACGTGCGATCATGCCTTTCGTGCCAACGCCGCAAGACTCCCCCTCATAGCACCGCTGGTCCTCTACAACCTTTACCGTGCCCTACACGACCATTTGACCGTGTTGGCATTGATCTTTACGGTCCCCTCCCCAACACTCCTGCAGGCAACCGGTGGATCATTGTCGCCGTCGACCATCTCACACGGTACGCTGAAACATCTGCGCTGCCAGCTGCCACCGCGATAGACGTCGCTCGCTTCCTTCTTCGCCGCCTCATTTTGCGACACGGTGCGCCCCGTGAATTATTAAGCGATCGTGGCCGCGTCTTTCTCTCAAACGCTATTGAGGCACTGCTCCAAGAATGCCGCATCGTTCACCGCACCACCTCTGCGTACCATCCTCAAACAAACGGCATGACGGAGCGTTTCAACCGTACCCTTGGAGATATGCTTGCGATGTACGTGTCCGATGATCACTCCAATTGGGACCAGGTGCTCCCCTTCGTCACGTACGCCTATAACTCTGCGCCACAAGCTACCACCGGCTTCTCCCCTTTCTTTCTTCTATATGGACGTGAACCATCATGTTCAATGGACACCATTCTCCCCTACCGACCCGATGTCTCTGAAGCCACGCCCGTTTCCGAAGCGGCTGCTTATGCTGAAGAGTGTCGTCAACTGGCTCGCTCGTTTACCGCGCAAGACCAATGTCGCCAAAAATCTCGCCATGACGAATCTGCATCTAGCGCCCTCTATTCCCCGGGAATGCTAGTTTGGCTCTGGGTCCCATCCACTACTCCCGGCCTTTCGACCAAGCTTCTCTCGAATTACCACGGTCCCTACCGAGTAGTAGAGCAAACATCTCCCGTCAACTACATCATCGAGCCGCTCGAGCCATCTTCCGACCACCGCTGCCGAGGGCGTGAAACAGTTCACGTCACTCGGCTGAAACCGTTCTACGACCCTCCTGTGCTGTCATTCCCCTAAGTCGCCAGGTTGGCTCCTTTCTGCGCGGGGAGTGATTGTACCGGAGCACATCGGCACCAGCTCTGTGCCAGCGAGTGTGTGGAAGAAGACGTTGACGATCGTGTGGTTCGCGCTAGGTCGGTTTTCAACGAGCCAGCTTGTTTAACCGCTTCATCTAGTCTACCTGCAAAATACTCTTGTTGCAATATATATATATATAATTGTATATTTAATATTTTCAAGAGGAATTCATGCCGCTCACTTAAGGGCACTGCACTTTTCATGGCATAGGTATGATGGTTAGCATATCGTTCGTAGCGACAGTTTTCTCACTATCGCGAATTGGCAGTTTAATACACAAATGACTGTATATTTTCTTGGAAAAAATGTAGGCTCTTTTCAGGACTTCCACGGGACTTCCTATCATGTGTATTTTCTGGATTAAACTGCACGCTCTTTTCAGGAATTCCAGAGGATGTCCTGTCATGTGCATTTTCTGGATAAAAATGTAGGCTCATTTTGGGACTTCTCGAGGACGTCCTATAAGGTAGATTTTGTGGAACAAATACTAGGTCGTGCTAGGGACGTCCTCGGAACGTCCACTGCTGGATGAGGACGTTTTGACCATTTGAGGACATCCTGAGGATGTTTTGTGTTGTCTGGGCATTAATATCGCTTCTAATGCAATCAACCAATTCCTTATTTTTTTTCTCTGCTATCACTACCTGTCCATAGGTAAGCTACTCCCAGCCACGTCTTTTTCCCTTGCCATGTGCCGCTAATCCATAAATGCTCTTTACATGTCTCGTTTACCCTTTACCACTTCAGACCTCACCTAATTAGCATGCCTACGCCTCCGCCTTTCCTTGACCCGGTTATTCTGTTGCACGCTTCCCATACAAAATTGCCACTTACAGGCGGCTGCTCCAAATCTCGTAGATGTGTTTCGGTCACGGCGTACACGCTAATCGCTTCATCATTCAGCTGAGTTTGAATTTCCAGCCATTTTTGCTTGCGACCACTCAGCATGTTAATGTAGCAAATTTTACCTTCTCGATTTTATCCTTTGTGTGTCTTTTCCTGACTCCTGGTCATCTAATTCTGCCCTTTACTGGTGTTTCGCTACGTTCAATACTTAATCCTGCTTCCTGATTGTCCGGGGCCCGCCTCAAAAAGCTACAGCTCGCGCCGCGAATCGACGTCCGACCGGTGTTGCTACCCTTTCGCTAAAATGTATCCCGTCAACCACAAAAGCGCCTTCGCGGCCTGCTCGGTGCACTTCTCGGTTGACGTCAATGACCGTAAAATTCATTGCTTTAGATGGAGTCCAAATTTCCCTGTTTTGTGCAAGAATTGCCCTTTCAATTTTATAGCCCTGCCTTTCAACCTCTGGCACCGTGCACACCGCGATTTGCACTTCCTTTGAAACATTCCGCAGGTCGGTGACCCCTTTGGCTATTTGCTTTGTGATCCCTGCTCCTCGTCCGTGCAGTACATCAATCACTCCACCCAATATCACCACTAGGTGTCTCTCCTCCATTGTATCCCACATGGGTTCCTTGGCCTTCGCTATCACCTCTCTAATCGGCTTTAGGCCGTTTCACATGGCGCGATTGGGGCGAAAAAAATCGTTCTGACGCGCACGTCGCAGAGCGATTTTCTCTGGCAGCTTTCACATGCTTCTTTGACCGTGCGATTTCCGTCGCAGCGACGCCCAAGGTTGCTCCCTGCTCACAAAGTATCCATGCCTGCATCGTTAAATAAAAAAAACATGGAAACTAGTCAAATATTACAATTTCATATTATTTCTTTGAAAATGGAATAGCACACAATTTTTTAGCCTTTAAACGCGTTGAGACTGCGATCGCTTAGTCCGCAGTTGCGGCTAGTGAAAATGCTGCACAAACCGCATAAGCGTGCGGCGTGGTGAGGTGGTTTTGGTTTCTACACTCTAGTTATGTTGTTGCGGTACGATGGAAGCCACAACTCTTCTCCTGGAGGAGTATTTGCCTCTCCAAAAGAAGAAGCTGCCATTAAGTGTGCAAGTGCCTGGCACAATTTGTAGCAATGAAGACGTTGACGACGGCGACGATCGTGAGGATACGTGCTGTATGTTGAAGGCGGCGTCAGCTCCCGACCTGGATAGCATGCAGCTTCTCCTTTTAAATGAATTGTGCGAGCTGGAGAAAACAAAATTTGTTATGAAGCTCCTGAGCCACAGGCGCTGGTGGGTACGCTCTGTTAAAACATCATTGAAACTGGTGCGCGACATTGCTCCGCTGGGCTTCCAACACGCGGTAAAACAGGAAAGTGCCTATTTCGACGGCGCTTGCTGTTACGTCACGTTGCTCCGCCCACATCGCGCCGATCGCTGCGACTCCGCGACGGAAATTCCAACATGTTGGAATCCCGTCGCGGAGAGCCTACGACGTCATGGCGGTCGCTCAGCGACCGAATTCGCTGTGTCGCTGTGTGAAAATCGCGCCATGTGAAACGACCTTTTCCCGGAAGCGCGCTAACCTGGACTCGTTCGCCTGCACCTACCCTCTCTGTTATCGCCGGTTCTACTCTACGCATGTTGGAATCCCAACAAAGACTACTCAACGCTTTTCTTCCCCCTCACCGCCGAAAGCTGCCCCCGAGGTCACAATGCCCTCCCCTCCTGTCTTATCCTTGCCCTTGCCTTTGTTCTCTTCCGCGGCTGCTTCAGTGGTATCCCCCTCGTGACTATCACTGACGGTTCCGGGTTCGGCTGTCTCTGCACTCCCATCGGAGCCAGCTCCATTCACGGTGCTCGCCTCGATGGGTTCACCATTGCTTTGCTGAATGGTGGCCCTCAGCTGCATCTCAGGTGACCCTCAGCTGCATCCATTGTGGGACACAATGGAGGAGAGACACCTAGTGGTGATAATGGGCGGAGTGATTGATGTACTGCACGGACGAGGAGCAGGGATCACAAAGCAAATAGCCAAAGGGGTCACCGACCTGCGGAATGTTTCAAAGGAAGTGCAAATCGCGGTGTGCACGGTGCCAGAGGTTGAAAGGCAGGACTATGAAATTGAAAGGGCAGTTCTTGCAGTAAACAGGGAAATTTGGACTCTAGCTAAAGCAATGAATTTTACGGTCATTGACATCAACCGAGAAGTGCACCGAGCAGGCCGCGAAGGCGCTTTTGTGGTTGACGGGATACATTTTAGCGAAAGGGTAGCAACACCGGTCGGACGTCGATTCGCAGCGCGAGCTGTAGCTTTTTTAGGCGGGCCCCAGGCAATCAGGAAGCAGGATTAAGTATTGAACGTAGCGAAACACCAGTAAAGGGCAGAATTAGACGACCAGGAGTCAGGAAAAGACGCAGAAAGGATAAGAATAGAGAAGGTAAAATTTGCTACATTAACATGCAGGGTGGTCGCAAGCAGGAAAAATGGCTGGAAATTCAAACGCAGCTGAATGATGAAGCGATTAGCGTGTACGCCTTGACCGAAACGCATCTAAGAGATTTGGAGCAGCCGCCTGTTATTGACAATTTTGTATGGTAAGGGTGCAACAGAATGACCGGGTCAAGGAAAGGCGTAGGCGTACTAATTAGGCGAGGTCTGAAGTGGCAAAGGGTAAACGAGACATGTAAAGAGCATTTATGGATTAGTGGCACATGGCAAGGTAAAAAGACGTGGCTGGGAGTAGCTTACCTTTGGACAGGTAGTGATAGCAGAGAAAAAAACAAGGAATTGGTTGATTGCATTAGAAGCGATATTAATAAGTTCAGTAAATCGGGCCAGATGATATTAGTGGGAGATATGAACGCACACATGGACGATTTAGACGGATATACTGATTACAACGGCTCTCTAGTGCTGGATCTGTGTGATGAACAGAACCTTATAGCAGTTAACAGGGAGAATAATTAAGTGTCAGGGCCAGGTAACGTGGCAATGCAGAAACATGCAGTCATGTATCGACTACGCCTTAGTCTCAGAAATGGTCTACGAACAACTAGACCAAATGATAATAGACGAAAATGAAAAAAATAGCCTAGGAAGCGATCATAGACGTTTAGCATTAAATTTTTGGCGAGATACTAGCGCAGAACATGAACCAATAGCCTCAGAATTATTAAAAATGAATGACGAGCAAATAACAGAGATCGCAAACAACATAGAGAAGAAAATTGAGGATTTTCCTAGAGCAGTCTGGGAATATAAGGAACTGGTGGACGTTATGCAGCATGAAATAAGGCGGACACGGCAAAACAATTGTTGGATTGGCAAGAGGAAACCACGTAAGTGGTGGAACAAGAAAATAAAACAAGCTATAGAAGAGCGTAAAGAGGCATCTAGGGCTCATCGAGAAGCCAAAAAGTTGGGATTACAAGAAGAAGAGGTGCTCCTTAGATGGAATACATACCGAGAAAAGAAAGGGGTTGCGAGTGAACTCGTGCAAGAGAAAATTAAATGCGCAAGTGAACGTTGGGTGCATAACATTCACAAAAGAGACAAAAGCGCTCCAAAAAGATTCTGGAACCATAGAATCACTCGGAGCTCCAACTAAAAACTCGCAAACGGCTATAAGGGATGAAGACGGTAACATCTACGAAGGAGACGATGCGGTACATCACAGACGTTATTAGGGATAACTTCGGCACGAGAAAAAAAGTTGTCGCAGTTTCACCTGAAAGGCGAAGCATCAATTGCGATAGCAAATTTGTAGAGAGCTATACGGAGTAATGATATTAGCTTTATGAGCTGTATAAACTTGGACATGCAGCAGCACCGGCAACACGCAGAACTGTTGTCGACGCCGTCGGCGTTTTGCCCGCGTTCGCTCAAAATGCGTGCGGCGTTGGTGACTGTTGCCGAAGCCTCTGATATAAATAGGCACTTGGTGCCGCAGCTAAACGTCGCCTCCCTTCCCCCCCCCCCTCCCCAACTGCCTCTCGCGCGTCGGAAGAAGGCGCGTTTGCTCTACATATATGGTGATTGTAAAGGAGGAAAGAGACGCCTACTTCTGCAGCCCTTAAGGGAGCACGGCGCAGAACGCGCGTTTGTTCTCCGTCGTGCGTTCACTCCCCGTGAAAGCGCGCGCCCCTCGCGCCCTTTCACTCGCACATACAGCGTTTGGCGCGCGGCGACGATTTCATCTCCATTGACGTCCTACGGAACCTCACGGCGACGCCGATGGCAGAAATCTGCTTTTGAGTGTCCATATAATTGCTATCGCAATAAAAGCGCAGTTCAGACAACAGATCCAGCAACAGCAGAGAGGCCAGAGAGATAAAAATTTAGCATAGAAAGCTTTTATTGGAAAAAGGCAGCAGAAAATGTCCCTAACAACACGGCAGCAGGACCCGATGAAATCCCAATACAGCTAATCAAAAACCTGGGTCCAAAAAGCAAGGCACTGCTGACTAATGCCATAGAGCAAGTGATTAGAACAAAGAAAATTCCCGTTGGATGGCGTGAAAGCAAGATGAATCTCATCTACAAAGGCAAAGGCGATAAGGATAAGACGAGCTCGTACAGGCCAGTTACAGTAACGTCGGTGATATATAGAATGGCAATGCAAGCCATAAAATTAGAACTGTCGAAGTGGGTGGAGGAAAACGATGTATTGGGGGAACTACAGAATGGGTTCAGGCCAGGCAGACGCTTAGAAGACAATATGTTTGTACTAACTCAGTGCATAGAGATTTCAGTAGTTCAGAAAAGACATTTATGGATAGCATTTCTAGTTATTAAAGGAGCTTATGACAACGTAGACAGGAAATTGTTGTGGGATATTCTTCAATACGAAGGCATAGATGACGATTTCGTGGAGCTGCTGAGGGAGATATATAGAGACAACCAGTACAAGTGGTATGGGAAGGTAGAAAAGGAAATGAAATGGTGGGAATTCACCAAGGATTGAAGCAAGGATGCCCTCTGTCACCATTGTTGTTCACGCTTTACGTCAAGGGTATAGAAAGACGACTGGAAAACAGCGAATTAGGTTTTGATTTATCCTACATGCGTAATGGACAAATGGTGCAACAGAAGGTCCCCGGACTGATCTACGCAGACGACATTGTGCTACTAGCGGACAATAAAAAAGATTTACAGATACTTGCGAGTATCTGTGGGAATGCAGCGACAAATCTAGGCCTTAGGTTTAGCACAGAGAAATCAGGAATTATGATCTTTAATGAACACACGAGTAACTTCGTGGTGTCAATTCAACAGCAAGTAATACCCATAGTGAAGCAATGTAAGTACCTCGGCGTACACATAAACGAAGGAAAGAATTACTCAAACAACCACCAAGATAATCTGAAAATAAAGGGGAAGCGGAATGCAGCAATAATGAAACACAGATCACTGTGGGGCCTCAATAAGTATGAGGTGGTGCGTGGAATCTGGAAAGGAGTATGGTGCCAGCGCTAACATTCGCAAATGCCATTATATGCTTAAAATCGGATATATTGGCGGGTTTAGAAGTTAACCAAAGATCAGTAGGCCGGTTGGCTTTGGGAGCCCACGGTAATACCACAAATGAGGCAGTGCAGGGTGACATGGGTTGGGCCTCTTTTGAAGTCAGAGAAGCACAGAGCAAAATTAGTTTTGAAGAAAGGCTCAGGAACATGGATGAAAATAAATGGGCGGCTAAAGTGCACAAGTATCTCTACATGAAAAGCGTAGACACAGAATGGAGGAAGAGGTCAAGGAAGTTGGCAACCAAGTACAGGATAATCGAAACTGAAAATAGACAACAAGGAGTCATCAGAAAGAAAGTGAGAGAAATAGAGACCGTGAATTGGATGCAAAGAATGGAAACAAAAAGGACAATGGAGATTTACAAGAATGAGAAGAAAGAAATTAGAAGGGAAAATTTGTACGATAACACAAAGGGCAGTGCCTTGCTATTTGAGGCTCGTGCCGGTTGCCTAAGGACGAAAACATATCGGAACAAATATTCGGAACTAGATGAGACATGTGCATGCTGCAGTAAAGATCCAGAAACCACTCAGCACATCCTGATGGAATGCGACGGGATCCACCCAGCGAGAACCGTAGGTAACGTGCAACTCCCAGAAGCGCTTGGTTTCAAAGTGGAAGGAAACATAAACAGATCAGCCGTAGAGATCAGCAAGAGACGATTGGAGTACTGGTGGAAAAAAAAGCTGGGAAAAGATGGATACGACCTGATCTCTTAAAATCGTAGGCAGCGGCACAAGGTAAATTTTTGAAAAAGAAAAATAATAATGAGGTATACAAAAATGCTAGATAAAGAACATGTATAGTATACCTGATTAAATCAAGCAGGCTAGGTGACTATTTGTCGCCGCCCCGTTTTAAAGGGGATGCCAATAAATCATCATCATCATCATCCACAAGCCTTCCTTGGCTTTCGCTATAACCCCTCTAGTCGGTTTTCCCGGAAACGCGCTAACCTGGACTCGTTCGCCTGCACCTACCTTCTCTGTTATCGCGGGTTCTACTTTACACATGTTTGAATCCCCAACAAAGACAAAGGCGGCGAGCCGAGCGATGTAGCTGCGACGGCCAGCTGGCCGTGGTTAGCTTTCAGAACGACTCTGCGCGTGCCGAGCTTGCGCTTCAAGCACGCGCTGCGCATCTTTATTTTTTTTTTCTTTTTGCAGCGCCAACTATAGCGCTCCGCGCTGCGGTGTTGGTGGGCGCTACAGTCATCGCTACTGCTTCGGCGCATGCCCGGCTAGGCAACGTGGGCGGCGTCGGCAGCAGCTCTTCGCGTTGCCTCGTTGGTGTTGTTACAATTTGTTTCTCTATCTCGCTCTCATTTTCTCTCCCACTTTCGAGCATTGCGCGCTCCGCGCGCATGCTCTCCTTCCCTCTCCTTAACGACCTATGTCAAGGCAACATGTGCACGGCACAGGGAGGAGGCGAGGCACACGCCGCTCTGCGAGGTGTTTACTAGGCAACACAGTGTGTTCATAGTTCGGCGAGGTTTTGCGACAGCAGGCGCCACTTTTTACGGTTGGCTAGAACAGCTTCGCTGTTAAAACCCTTGCCATTGCGACGCACACCCCCGAGTGTACCGCGCTGAATACCACCCGCGAATATGTATTGCCAACCAGGGGCCTTAAAACGTAAAACTATTCCAATCTATTTTTATTCTAATATCCTGACGTCAAATTAACGTAAGCGCCGACGTAAGCATCAGGCGGTGATCCGCAGCGTTGTTTGAACCACCGAATCAAACTCTCCGCGTTCGTAGGAGTACATTTATGTTTGATTTTAAAGCGAACAGTATTGGCTACTTTGGCGGGTTTTTCTTATCTAATTGGCTGACAAGAGACGAGGAGCGCGCCGAATTGCAGAGGGTTTCGGTGGGGCCGAGCTACCGCTATGAAAGTAGATAGCCGGTTGAGGAGGGTGGCGCCAGAATCTGGGAATGGTCCGCTTCCCCTTGCTTAGCTTGGGGTGGCTGGTCGAAAATCACGCCGGCGTGCAACGGAAGGCTAAAAATACCGCTAAAACGAATCCTCAGCAAAATAAAAGTTGGCAGACCGATGTTGTTTACATTCTCGTAGTGCTTGACAACATTATGCTTCGGCGCGCGCAACGTGATGCAGTGACAGTACCAGCTGTGAGTGACAATTAGCTCGGGTGAGGTCTATCGGAGCAATGAAGCGTGCTAGGTTACTAATGCGTTAGCATTCTTAGGGTATTTCACTCAATTTTTCGGCGCCAACTATCCATCTACATATGTCTTTGTCTAACCGCTTTCCCGTCTACATTGGTCACTGGGTGCTCTATGGTTGAATGGGTAGCGCATAGGTTTGCTGTGCTGAGGGAACAGGGTTTGAAACCAACTTCCCGTCTACATTGGTCACTGGGTGCTCTATGGTTGAATGGGTAGCGCATAGGGTTGCTGTGCTGAGGGAACAGGGTTTGAAACCAACTTCCCGTCTACATTGGTCACTGGGTGCTCTATGGTTGAATGGGTAGCGCATAGGGTTGCTGTGCTGAGGGAACAGGGTTTGAAACCAACTGTCGGGCCAACTTGGGTCACCGAGTTTGTGGCGATGGGTACATATGTGCCGCCCTTCAACGAATATCTTTCACGCCGACACGTTTACATCCGGGACTGCGTCGGTACCGCCGTGCAAAGAAATTCTTTGGCGCCTGCTCGCATCACTGAAGACCAGCACAGAGGGAGTGGCGCATACCCAATGAACCTCTTTCATGCAAACTTGGGCCATTACGTGTGTGTCAGTAGGTGTGTGCTGCTGTTCAATTAACAGTCCATGACGCCAACTTGGCTAACTATGTATGTGAAACTGGTGTGGTTTCTGGGTAGGTGCCACCTCTCTCGCTCTAAAAAGAAGCGCGAAAGACGAGCCCGGTTGCCGCACGACGCTTTTCTCAGCGTTCGCACGCACCGGCACTCCATGCTTTTCGAAGGCCATGCGCAGGCTTCATGGCGGCGCCGCTAGACGGCGCCGAGTGTTCTTAAGGAAGCCCTGATACATAACTCGTTTCGACGGTGGCAACACGTTGTGCCGCCAGATTGATGCGAAAATGATTACCGTCGACAGTCGCCGTGAGATGCGTTCTAACGAATGTTTGGTTTCCTAATATTTAAGAACTCTAACAGTATTACTACATCACTACTGCTACTACCTACTAGGAACTACCAAAGTTGCTGTCAAACCCCTACAAATAATAATGACATGCGAAAGACCTGTATCTCTTCAGCTGGTGTTTAAATTGAGGTCTCTGCCTTGACTTTTACAGCCGCAGGGACACAACGGTGTCGAAGTAATTGTTCGACAAGGGAAGTCGTACATGCATCGGATATTCCAGGCTCTGCTTTCCACTAGTTCCACCCTCTGCAGAATCGCACTTCTGGTGAACCTTGGCTGCGCTCTGTGGATTCGCATAAAGTACCGCGACCTTCTCTGCGCCAGCACCCGGAGGTATGATGCGAATCTGCCACTGTTTTCCGGCTGTGACGAAATGGCATGGAATCTTTACACGACTGCCATAAGAAATTCCATTAACAAGACTGAACAAGACCCGTGCGATACTTTTATGAGTTCATCTGCGACAGCTGGAAGCATCAGCACCCTCTCCTCTCTGCTGTGGACGCGGCTGAAGATGCGATGTACAAATGCGCGCTCAACGGAATCAAGCGGGCTTCCCACGACAGAGGAAACCATGCTCAAGTGGCTTTGTCTTCGACGAGCGTAGAGGAGAAGGCAGCCGAGCTAGCCAAGTCTTGCATGGCACATTCCTCGGAGAACACTCTGGAACCTGCAATGGTTCATGTGCGATCGCCACCTGCCAGGGCCCTATAACTTCCGCTGGGACCCACTAGGGATTCTGCTCGACCTGTCTGCGAAATGGAATGTCCACCTGTGGTTCCAATTAAGTTAGCATCAGACTGACTTTTCGCATCGGGATCACCGAGCACGTACTGAAAATCATGCCCAGCATTGATTTTCCCTCGGATCGCTAGTATGCGTGTATTAACCGGCCATCCCACGGGTACGGCATTATGGCTTCGCTACCACAAGTATCTTCGAAAGATGCTGCGCGTATTCGACGTTTCAGAGTCGTGCTCCGGCAAAATCGTCACCATCGAGACAATGAACAGACTAACACTAGAAACGCTGGGACCTCCCATGGCAGAGCCTGAACCGAGAATAGCGTGGATGGCAATCCGTAACCTTACCAAAACGGCCACGTTCCGCATTTAGACCGGTTGCCTTTTCCTCCTCTTCGACGAGTACCTCATGTGGGCACGACACTTCTCGCCTAGCGACATTCTGCAAGTTGAAAACCTGGGTCTGTTGAGGTCTGTCGTCCACATTTTGGGATCCAAAGCCGAGAAGCAAGAGGCGCTGACCCTGAGCCTGGGACTCCTTGTTGTTCACGAGCTGGGCTGGATGACCCACAGGAAAATCGCGGACGTCACGCTCGAGCTCGCAGGCCTGCCTCCGTCGTCTCACACACTATGCTGCCTCATCCAGATAAACGTGCGGTGGGTATCGGATGGCTCAGTTCGCTTCCCAAGCATCAGGAATCCGAGTGTTTCGTTCGAGACATGACAGACATTCTAATTGATGCCGTGGCGCGTCGCAGTAAGGCATTTCTTCAGCTGCGTGCCCACAGTACCGGTATCTTGTGGAACAGTGACAGCTTCCCGGCCAAGGTGCTACCAGAACCTTCGTGCAATGGTCGCTTCTTCACCGATTGGCTGAATGTGATGGTCAAGTGCTTGCGGCTACAGGAGCAAGACGTAACAAACGACCTCAAGCCCTGCTCCTTGCTCAGACATCTATGGAACTTTCATGGTGCACTCACGGTTGTTGAGGACTACTTCGTCTTTCCTTTCTACGACTCGGACCTACCGCCAGCTGCCAACTACCGTGGCCCTGGCCGCCTCATTGCTGGTGACGTGCTCAGGGGCCTGTTTCAGGAGCTGGTGTACAACTAAAGCCACAATCGGAACAACCAAGGCTGCACGGGCTACCTTCAATTTTCGAACGATACTCTAGCGTCGGAGTGGCCCTACTCTGGTACTCTAGCGGCGGAGTGGCAAGACTCGGGTGGTGCATATGCCATGTCGTAGAGCCTTGCTCAAGACAGACTTTTCTTCGTGGCATCGTGCTACGCGCTGTGCTCTAGCAGCAACTACGCGTACCCGCTGTAAGGGGACGCGGAAACGCCGTTGCAACGAACCCGTCAAGCAGCTGCCAGAGTTTGCGGCAGCTTTCCGATGCAAGGTGCGGTTTGCGAGCTCTAGATTCGGCATGATTGTGTTTTCTTTTTGTTTTGTTTTCAGCTTCAATCCCGCATGTTTCTCCTGATGTCATCACCATGAATATGTCGCTTATTAATTAAACATTCGCGAAGCAAAGCGCCATGTGTGGTCGCTTTATCACGTCGTCACATTGAAAAAGCCGCCATGTCACATTTATATTGCCAGATGGAGTAACTTTATACTGCAGCATGAATTGTCTTTTACAAGCAGCAGCTGAACACGGGGCTTCTTACATTACCTTCGGTGTTGTTCATGCCACCTGAAGCATCCTCTTCGCGCCACTGCATTTAATTTCCTATTATACGGCCTGTTTCTTTAATTTCAACAATATAATTTTGTCTGTTTACGCTTTAATGTTGCGATCTTGCCCGATTTTCAGCCAGTAATCCGAAATTGTTGCTGTTCAAGTCGCATTAAACCGTCCTGACATTGGAGGCCAGCTCGGAGTTTCTGCGGCCGAAGTGGTGAAAGCTGACGGTGTTATGGAAGCTATGGGCAGGCCGATGTTGTTATTGCTATTGTGCCATTACTTTATATCTTCGATGTACCTTTTCTAGACAGCAACTCGCCAGATTACAGCATAATTTTATAGTTTATATATTGCATACTATTCAGCACAGCCGCAACGTAAAAAAAATTACCCCCAAGCACCTTCTTGAAATGGTTAACCTGTGAAGCTGAAACGTGCGGCCCCGGTGTTTATCACTGGGTTAATCCCGACGTTTAATTAAAGTATTTCTCAATTATTCCTCCCGCGTGTTGCCGTGCATGGCTTAGCCGTGTCCGAGGAAAAGGGGATCCTGGGAGTTGAGCTGAAGCCGGGTGTCTGGACCTTCATGGCCCCTCGGCAGAGGCAACACATTCCTTTGGCTTCGGCGACTGCCGATTTCCCCTGGGTGGGTCAGCCCGGGGGTGCCGTCTACGTGAAGCATTTTCCTGTCCCGCTCTCTCCAATCTTCGTCTTTCCTTCTCACTTGTCCACCTTTCCTGTCTTCTCTTCACTTCTTTTAACTGCCTATTTTACAGGCGGCAAGGGTTAACCTTGAGTAATATATCCAATCTTGGGTATATATATATATATATATATATATATATATATATATATATATATATATATATATATATATATTAGGTTATAGTGGGAATGTACCGCTGGCGTATGCAGGGTAGAATATTTCTATTCCTGTGACGTCCCCAGGTTGGGCGGCAGGCATTCCTACCGAATACAGTACTGCTATATATGGCTTCAAATTTCCCCTCACTACCTGATCGCTCCCTGAAGAGGGGGCGCACCGATGAAAGTTTCAACTTCTTCATGAAACCTAAAGAAACCTTCCCCAAGTACCACGGGATACATAGTCAACATGAAACTATAAGACAGTCCGTACGATATCACCATTTGTTGTTGCAAAAAGTCTGACAGAGGCAATCGGCTCGGGTTACAAAGTGACTAAAATGGGAAGCGGAGACCTTCTTCTGGAAGTATGTGACACGCTTCAATACAACAAGCTGACAAAACTTACTGCGTTTGGTGATATCCCTGTCTCTGTGGGCCCCCACAGATCAATGAACACTGTGCGAGGTGTCATTTCTGATGACGACCTCCTTGAACTAAGTGAAAGCGAGCTGTTGGATGGATGGCAAGACCAGAACGTGGTAAAGGTGCAACGAATTAAGTTAAGGCGCGACGACAAGGAAATTCCCACAAAGCATGTAATAATTACATTTGGAACAAGTGACCTCCCTGATTCAATAGAGACCGGATATTGTAAACTTCGCGTACGACCGTACATTCCCAATCCGCGTCGATGCTTCAAGTGTCAGCGTTTTAGGCATGGATCTCAGAGCTGCCGAGGGCACGCTACTTGTGCAAAATGTGCATCCAAAAACACACCTCAGACATCTGTACTTGCGCAACCCACTGTGCAAACTGTGACGGAGACCACCCCGCCTATTCGCGATCGTGCCCGTCATGGAAAAAAGAGAAAGAAATAATTCAACTCAAGGTCAAACTAAACATTTCCTTCCCAGAAGCGCGCAAGCGTTTTTCTGCGCATAATCAGCCGATTCCGTCCTACAGTGATGTGACGCGCCGGGGGGCAGCGCCACATCCTTCGGCGGCCGTCCGCGTCACAAGGAGTGTGACGGTGGTTCTGCCATCAGCCCCCCTGGCAGGAGCAGCCAGTACTGCTCCGCCCCCTGCCACGAAGAGCCAGCAGACTTCTGTGCCAGCCGGTCCCAGGGCCACTGCTCATGCAGACAGGCCCGAAAAACCCCCGAGTGTGCCCGCTACGCGGGCGTCATCCAACGCCTCTGAAGAGGCGATGGATGCAAGTAACACTATTCCGGCGTCCCAGACGCCAAAGGAACGGCGCAGCTCCGTGGAGCGCGCCGGCAGAAAAGGGAAAACCCCCATCACGGGGCCTGGAAAGGCCTCGTGAGCTAGCTTAGTCTATCTCTCTCAGACACACAGCACAAAACACATACAAAATGGATACACAGATACTACACTGGAATGTCAGAGGTCTATTACACAATCTTGATGACATTAAGGAAATACTACATAAGCTAAATCCAAGGGTGCTGTGTGTCCAAGAAACACATCTTAAATCTTCACACACGAACTTTCTCCGACAATAAGCGATCTATCGCAAAGACCGCAACGATGCCCTCACGTCTTCAGGTGGTGTGGCCATAATAGTAGATAAAGGTGTTGCCTGCCAACATCTGCAGATGCAAACTACCCTGGAGGCAGTTGCAATCA
Organism: Dermacentor silvarum; assembly: GCF_013339745.2. Classification (NCBI taxonomy): domain Eukaryota; kingdom Metazoa; phylum Arthropoda; class Arachnida; order Ixodida; family Ixodidae; genus Dermacentor; species Dermacentor silvarum. The sequence goes on along the minus strand of NC_051160.1, from coordinate 110,744,625 downwards.
GAGCTGCGCTGTTTCATAAGCTAGTGACAATTAGCTCTCTATACATCCCTCCCAGCTACCAACTATCCAAAACAGAATTCCAAAGCTTTATCACATAACTTCCGTAGCCTTATATCATTGTAGGCGATTTAAATGCACATAACACCCTCTGGGGAGATTCTCGTTGTAAGGCAGGAGGGCGCTTAATTGAAAATTTTCTTTTCTCCACAGATGCGTGCTTGTTAAATAAAAAAAAGCCAACATTCTACAGTGTGGCACACAAAACATACTCATCCATAGATTTAAGTATCGCATCAAGTACACTTGTGCCATACCTAGAGTGGAACGTCATCAAAAATCCATACGGGAGGGACCATTTCCCAATCATCCTAAAATTAACAAAAGGCGATGAGTGTGCTCCACATCCGCCCCGTTGGAAAGTCGACGGTGCCGACTGGAAACGATACAGAGAGCTGACATATATGACCTGGGATGACATCTGTACGTTTCCTATCGATGATGCAGTGTCATATTTGACGGCGTTTATAACTGATGCAGCGTCACTATGTATCCCTGAAACGAACGGATCGCTCTCTAAACGACGGATTCCCTGGTGGAATGAGGAGTGTAAGGATGCTCGCAAAAATCAAAATAAGGCTTGGAGTCACCTTCGCGACTCCCCAACTGCCGAGAACTTAATAAGCTTCAAGAAAATAAAGTCGGAAGGTAGAAGAACGCGCCGCCGTGCTAATAGAGAAAGCTGGCAAAAATACATCTCTAGCATTAATTCATATACAGATGAAAGAAAAGCCTGGAACAAGGTAAATAAAATAAAAGGCCACGAAACTCACCCTCTACCATTAGTAAATACACAAGGAGACACACTTATTGACCAAACTGATTGTCTAGGGGCACATTTTGAAAAGATTTCTAGTTCATCCCACTATGCAGATACATTTCTGAGATACCGGCAACAAGCGGAGCGACTACCTCTGGATCGTAAATGAAATAGAAATCAACCCTACAACCGTCCATTTAATATGGCAGAATTTCAGGCTGCACTAAATTGTTGCAACAAGTCCGCTCCAGGAAGTGACAGAGTCCTGTATGAGATGATCAAACACCTAAACCCCTAAACCCACAAAACACTATTATCACTCTTTAATTCAGCGTTCTCTGCCGGCTACATTCCGTCCGCCTGGAAAGAAGCAATTGTCATTCCTATTCTCAAAGAAGGCAAGGACCCTTCCTCGGCTAGTAGCTATAGGCCTATAGCTCTGACAAGTTGTATATGCGAACTCTTTGAGAAAATGATTAACCGGCGCGTCATCCATTTTCTTGACAGCAACAAAAAACTCGATCCCCTACAGTGCGGTTTCAGGGAAGGCAGATCCACAACCGATCACCTTGTCCGCATCGAGACAAATATCCGTGATGCCTTTGTACACAAACAGTTTTTCTTATCAGTATTTTTAGACTTGGAGAAGGCATACGACACAACTTGGCGTTTTGGAATTCTCCGTGACCTGGCTGGAATGGGAGTCCGAGGCAACTTATTAAATGTGATTCGGAGCTACCTCTGATCGCACGTTCCGTGTCAGAGTTGGTAACGTCCTGTCTCGACAATTCACGCAGGAAGCTGGTGTACCACAAGGTGGTGTGCTGAGCTGTACATTATTTATTGCCAAAATGAACTCGCTCCAAACTGTCATACCACATACAATATTTTATTCTGTATATGTGGATGATGTACAAATGGGTTTTAAATCATGTAGTATTTCTATCTGCGAGCGACATGTACAGCTTGGGCCGAACAAGTTATCTACCTGGGCTGACGAGAATGGATTTAAACTAAACCCACTAAAAAGCACGTGTGTTCTCTTCTCGAACAAGCGAGGTATATTACCTGACCCCACTATTTATCTTAATCGACAACAGCTACCTGTGAGCCATGAACATAAATTTTGGGCCTCATTTTAGACTCTAAATTAACATTCATCCCCCACTTGAAATATTTGAAAGCGAAGTGCCTGAAGACGATGAATCTACTGAATATCTTGTCCCGGACATCTTGGGGAAGTGACAGGAGGTGCCTCTTAAACTTATACAAAAGTCTCATACGGTCGCGCCTTGTCTATAACTCTGCTACGCCTAGTGCTTTGAAGATGCTAGCTTCCGTTCATCACTTGGGTATCCGTCTTGCTACAGGTGCCTTCAGGACTAGTCCTGTTGAAAGCCTGTACGTTGAGTCCAATGAGTGGTCTCTGGATCTCCAAAGGACATATTTAAGTCTCTCCTACGCCCTGAAAGTTAAATCAGACATCCAGCATCCATGTCATTCTATGATTCGCGACATGTCCACTGTCAGGCTAATCCGTAACCGCCCAGCAAACCGGCCCCCTCTGTCTCTTCGGTTGGAAGCACTGTCAGCAAAAACAGAGGTCCCTCTTCTAGAGAATATACTATAGTGGCCCCTACTTTGCTTCCACCGCCTTGGGAATGGCAGACTATTCAGTGTGACATGTCTTTCGTAGAAATATCCAAACAAGCACGAGAGGCACATATACATTCGCATTTTCTTGAACTCCAGGAGAAGTACTCCTGCGCATAATTCTACACAGATGCTTCGAAGTCCACTGCTGGCGTTTCTTACGCAGCTCTCGGAGACTCATTTTCTACATCTGGGGCACTAAATCCACACACATCTATCTTTACAGCAGAAGCATACGCTATACTCTCGGCTATCCAACACATAAGGCTCACAAATGTCGCTAGGGCTATTGTCTTCACAGACTCATTAAGTGTAGTCAAAGCCCTAAGTAATCTACGGAAACACAAGAACTCCGTCTTTAATGAACTGTAGAGTTCATTGTGCTCCGCATATATGTGCAACCAAATGACTGTCGTATGCTGGGTACCTGGTCACAAAGGTATAAAAGGCAATAAAGCTGCTGACAAAAATGCTACGTCAGTAACCTTTACCGATACAGACGCAAATATCCCCATCCCTGTCATAGACCTAAAGTCTTTTCTACTCCGTAAGCTGAGGAAGCACTGGCAAGGAGAGTGGGATACCCAGGTACTAACTAAGCTACACATGATAAAACCAAAACTATGGAACTAGAAAACTGGGAAAACGGCACGATATAAGGAAGTATTTGTTTGTCGATTAAGAATAGGACACACTTACAGTACTCAGTCTTACCTCTTGACTGGTAGTGATCCTCCGACTAGTAGTAAGTGCGGCAGTTGTCCATGTTCTTATTCAGTGTCTTGCAATAGAAGCAGAGAGGAAAAGGTATTTCCCTTCTGCATATCGCGAAAACATACCTCTTCATCACATCATATTTTCTTAGCTATGAATCGCTTTTTAACCTGAAAACAGTTTTAGAATTCTTAAATGAAGTAAACACCCTGAAAATCCCCGCAGGGGCGTCTGCACAAGCAGGAGTTTGGTGAGTTGCGCCACCACGGACCTCGAGCACATGAGGGTTGGACCCTCCCGCGTGTAGCCATGCGCGGCTCAGCCGTGTCTGGGGAAAGGAGGATCCTGGGGGTTGAGCCGATGCCGGGTGTTCGGACCTTTATGGCCCCCCCGGCAGAGGCAACACACCCCTTTGGCCTCGGCTTCACATAGACGGCACCCCCGGACTGACCCATCCGGGGGAAATCGGTAGTTGCCTTTTCCTATCCTCCTATTCAATCTTCGTCTTTTTCTCTCACTTTCAATCTTTCCTGTCTCCTTCTTACTTCTTATATTCTGATTTTCCAGGCAGCTAGGGTTAACCTTGTGTGAGATAGCCAACCTTGGTTATATCATATTTGGTTATAGTGGTTGTGTACAGCTGGCGTTGGCAGGTCTTGTTCATAACAACCCTGTCGCGTCCCCTTGTTGGGATCCGTGGTGGGCGGCTGGCACCGCTGCCGAAGTCACTTTAATTTGTATGGCTTCCTCATACCCCAAACTCCCTGATCGCCCTCTCATAAAAAGAGGGCGCACCGATGAATCCTTCAACTTCTTCACAAAGGCCACCGAAATTTTTCCACGTTTCCACGTGATTCACTGTGAAAACACCGACAAAAAAGCGACAAACATTTCACCCTTCTCAGTGTCAAAATGTCTCACGGAGGTCATTGGAAGTGGCTACAAAGGCCAAGATGGCAAGTGGTGACCTTCTGATTGAGGTAAAAGACAAAATGCAGTACGAGAAACTCACAAACCTGGTGGCATTTTGCGATAAAACCATATCTGTCAGCGCACACCGAACAATGAGCACCGTCAAGGGTGTGGTTTCAGACAACGACCTCATGGATTTGACTGACGAAGAACTCCTGAATGGATGGAAAGAAAACGTTATAAATGTACAACGCATAAAAATCAGGCGCGACAACAAAGAACTACCAACCAAACACATAGTACTTACTTTTGGCTGTAGCACACTCCCAGATGCAATAGAAACAGGCTACCTTAAACTGCGTGTAAGACCTTACATTCCAAATCCACGACGTTGCTACAAGTGTCAGAGGTTTGGCCATGCCTCTCAACGCTACCGAGGATAACTAACTTGTGCGAAATGCGCTGCAAAAGATCACTCTGCTGATGAATGTACTGCTGAGGCCCATTGCGCAAACTGCGATGGCAGCCACCCTGCATATTCTAGATCTTGCGCAGCCTGGAAGAAAGAAAAAGAGATAATTACGATCAAAGTCAAAGAGAATATCACTTTCCGGGAAGCACGACAGCGTCTTTCGCCTTCATTTTCAATGAAAACTTCTTTTGCCGAAGTGGTGCAACAGGGGGCAGCATCACGACGGACCCCGGCGGTCGCCCAAGGTACGCGCAGCGTACTGAGGCGACTGCCACCCGCCCCCGTGGTGGGAGCAGCTAAGGCTGCTCTGCCCTTCTCGAAATCGGCCACACCAGAGGCCTCCACTAGCGCTGGCAGCAGCCATCGCAGCTCAGAGGCTAAGGAGGACCAATCGGACTCCGGGCTGGTGAGGCCACAGCCTTCGTCCCTCGAGGCGAAGGCTACACGACGTACACATCCCTCGTGAGAGCGAGTGTCCAGCGCTTCGCAAGAGGCTATGCACACTACTCCAAGCAAGGTGGTGCAGTCAGCACCTTAAGAGCGGCCAAATTCTTTGGACCGCTCTAGAAAAGACAGAACCAAAATTCCAGGGCCGCAAACCGCTCTGTAGGCTAAAACACGTTCTTCTTCGTACACACAGCACCAATTTACCTTCACTATGGACACGCAAATTATGCAGTGGAACGTCAGAGGCCTTTTTAGGAACCTCGACGATATCCAAGAACTCCTTTACCAACACAATCCAAAAGTGCTGTGTGTACAGGAAACACACTTAAAATCAAAACATACAAACTTTCTCTGACAGTATGTTACGTTTCGTAAAGATCGCGATGATGCTCTCGCATCATCAGGTGGTGTTGCCAGTGTAATACACAAAAGCATAGCATGCCAACGTTTGCAGCTACAAACGCCCCTTGAAGCAGTGGCAGTTCGACTTGTTCTTCTAAACAAACTCATCACCATTTGCTCGCTTTACATACCCCCACATTACCACTTACACAAACATGAATTTCAGTCATTTATAGACGAATTGCCAGAACCTTATCTTGTTCTTGGCGATTTCAATGCACACAGCAGTCTGTGGGGCGACTGTCGTATCGATGCGCGAGGCCGTCTTGTTGAACAATTTCTTTTTTCCTCTGGTGCGTGTCTCCTGAATAAGAAGGAACCTACATTTTACTGTATCGCAAATAGAACCTTTTCTTCTATTGATCTTAGCATAGCTTCCCCGTCTCTATTTTCAGAACTTGAATGGGAAGTTATAAAAAATCCTTACGGGAGCGATCACTTCCCAATAATACTGAGAACAACCAAAGAAAATGAGTCCTCACCACAAGCCCCTCGATAGAAGGTTGATACAGCCGATTGGGAGAAATTTCGAACTCTTACTAGTAGTATCTCCTGGGCTGACATGTCTTCGTTAGGAATTGATGCTGCTGTGGAGTATTTCACTACCTTCATAATTGATGCCGCTTCTAAATGCATATCCGAAATTAGTGGCGTGGCATGCAAACGCCGTGTCCCATGGTAGAACGACGAATGTAGGAACGCTCGTAGGAAACAGAACAAAGCGTGGGGGCTGCTACGTGAGTATCCTACTGCGGAGAATCTTGTCAATTTTAGGAAGGTAAAGTCCCAAGGCAGGAGGACGCGCCGACAGGTCAGAAGAGAGAGCTGGCAGAAGTTTTTATCAGGTATAAACTCGTATACAGATGAATCCAAAGTCTGGAACAGGGTAAATAAGGTAAGAGGACGACAATCATATTCACTCCCTTTGGTAAGCACACAGGGCGACAGCTTCGAAGACCAAGCGAACTTCCTGGGCGCACATTTTGAACATGTGTCCAGCTCATCGCACTCCTCGGAAACATTTAAACGATACAAAGCCAGAATAGAACGACAGAAGCTGGAACGAAAATGCAAAAAACACGAGGCATATAACGAACCATTAAGATTAGTGATGCCTGTAGCTCAGCTAAACTGCTGCAATAATTCTGCTCCAGGTGCTGACCGTGTTATATATGAAATGCTGAAGCACCTTCCCCATGAAACACAGAAAACCCTCCTTTCCCTCTACAACGCTGCATGGTCTTCCGGCGAGATACCGTCTGCCTGGAAAGAGGCCATTATAATTTCTATCCTGAAACAGGGCAAGGATCCATCGTCTGTTTCGAGTTACCGGCCTATAGCACTAACTAGCTGTCTTTGCAAAGTCTTCGAAAAAATTATAAACCGCCGCGTACTACATTTCCTAGAATCAAACAAACTGCTTGACCCATGCCAGTGCGGTTTTCGCGAGGGTCGATCCACCACTGGCCATTTGATACCTATTGAGGCGCAGATACGCGAAGCTTTTATTCACAAACAGTTCTTTCTGTCTGTATTTCTAGACATGGAAAAGGCCTACGACACCACATGGCGGTTTGGAATACTGAGAGACCTCTCCCACTTTGGTATACGTGGTAACATGTTAAATGTGATTGAGAGTTATCTGCTGAATCGCACATTGCGTGTGCGAGTTGGCAATGTGTTATCACGACCTTGTGTACAGGAAACTGGTGTACCCCAGGGAGGTGTGCTCAGCTGCGCACTCTTTATCGTTAAAATGAACACGATCCGTGCTTCGTTACCACCCGCTATCTTTTATTCCATCTATGTGGACGATATACAAATAGGCTTCAAGTCCTGTAACCTCGCAGTTTGCGAGAGACAAGTGCAGCAGGGGTTGAACAAAGTGTCTAAGTGGGCAGACGAAAACGGGTTCAAAGTAAACCCCCACAAAAGTTCGTGTGTTCTTTTCACCAGGAAGAGCGGTCTCGTTGCAGATCCTACTATCGAAATGTATGGACAACAAATACCTATGAACAAAGAACACAAGTTTTTAGGCATCATACTTGACTCTAAGCTTACTTTCACCCACCACATAAAACATCTCAAGGCGAAATGCCTGAAAACAATGAACATACTGAAAATTTTATCTCGCACATCCTGGGGCAGCGACAGGAAGTGTCTAATGAATCTTTACAAGAGCCTCATTCGGTCACGATTGGACTATGGTGCCGTAGTATATCACTCTACCGCCCCGGGCGCGCTAAAATTGCTAGATCCTGTCCACCACCTAGGCATCCGCCTGGCCACTGGCGCATTCAGAACAAGCCCCGTCGAAAGCTTATACGTAAAATCCAATGAGTGGTCACTCCATCTCCAGAGAACATACATCAGCTTCACCTATTTTCGCAAAGTGCACTCCGATTGAGAACATCCTTGTTCTGTAACCATTAATGATTTGAAGTGTACAATGCTTTTCTATAATCGACCATCTGTGAGGTGGCCTTTCACACTGCGTGTAAGAGAACTGAGCGAAGAGATGGATGTCCCACTTCTAGAACATAGCCTAATGCCTCCAGCTAAGATGTCTCCGCCCTGGGAGTGGCAGGTGATAGAGCGTGATCTATCCTTTGTAGAGGTCACAAAGCACGCTCCCGAGCTCGAAATTGCAATGCATTTCCGCGAACTTCAATCGAAGTACTCGTGCTCGGAATTCTACACCGACGCATCCAAGTCCCATGCTGGCGTATCTTATGCGGCTGTTGGCCCTTCTTTTTCTAAATCTGACGTATTGAACCCCCTTACAAGTATCTTCACAGCAGAAGCCTACGCAGTACTTTCTGCAGTGAAACATATAGACAAATTGAAAATATAAAGGACAATAATATTCACAGACTCGTTGAGTCTTGTAAAAGCGCAAACATCTTTACAAAAGCATAAGAATCCTGTTTTTCTTGAGCTTTACTCACTCTTGTGTGACATTTACAAATCTCATAGACATGTAATAATATGCTGTGTGCCTGGTCATAGAGGCATCGAGGGCAATGTGCTAGCAGACCAGTTGGCCACATCAACTACATCGCAAGCTATTAATCCTGCCGCTGCTATTCCCTCCACAGATCTGAAGCCTTTCTTACGAAACAAACTGCGAAGCCACTGGCAACGCTTGTGCGACGCCGAAGCAAATAATAAGCTCCACTTGATTAAGCCGGAATTAGGGTTCTGGCCCTGTACAACTAAAACACGACGAACTGATGTCCTATTCTGTCGTCTCAGAATAGGACACACGTATGGTACTCACAATTTTCTATTGAATGGTAATGATCCTCCTACCTGTGGTAGATGTTCATCTAGTTCCCTATTCATGTACCACTATCAAACCACTACCATCGCCTTGGCGCTCTTTGGCCACATCTGGCCCTTGCGCCAATAAACCACAATAATCATTATCATCACCCTGAAAATCGTTTGGCCAGGCGATTTTTAGCATGTGATTAACAGCCCTTGTATTCAAGGGCTTTCTTCAAGCCCTAGTATCACTGTTATATGTCTTACATCATACGTTTTTAACGAAACCCATTTGCCATAGCCCACATCACTAACTAGTTTGTGTCATTATTTTACCACCTACATGTTTTACGCCGTACATACAGCGACAGTTTTAGGCCCTTCTACAGCCATGTCACATCTACCATGTGGCATTTATTGTCCACGCCATCCACAATTCATCGATATCATTACCATTTGTCATGGCGCTCTTTGGCCATACCTGGCCCTTGCGCCATAAAACACCACACATCATCATTATTTCTCAATTATTGGTGACGTTTTTCTAATAATATTATTACTTTATTAGCAGACTTTAATTCGCATCAATACATGATAGGCCTGCCAAAGCCGCATTGGGCTTGAAGGGCAGAGCCGACAGGCAGCGTTTACAAATCTGCTATATCGCAGACGCAACAGAATATGCAAGAACGTTTTTCTGGCAGGAATAAGCAAGTAAAATAAAAATAAAGGAAGAACCCCAGCAGCAACGAGGACGGAAATAAAGAGAAAGAGAACAAACGTGAATTCGAAGGAAATGTAGTGTGACGTGGCACTTGCAATACAAAGCAACCAAATGGCGGTTATGCTGTTATACAATATTGAAAAACCGCCCTGAGAGCCAGTAATGACATCTGAAAATGAAAAAGAGCACATGATAGTAAAATACATATGACGCCAATAGGGTACAGGACGCCCAAATAAAAAACAAACTAACAAGTGACTGTCTTCACAGTATATTCTTACACTTCGGCACCTGTATGATGCAGTCGCCGAACCATATGTTGTCCTCTTATGGCGTTCATGTCAGATAGTTATCTATGATTAGAGTGAACCTGCAAGGGAAGGCCGAGGGCTAAAATATTGAAGACTAATGCGACGAAGTATTTGCTTTAGTTTATATTTTGTTTTCACGCGAAAGGCACTTGCTGATAGTTGATTGAGACAGGAGGGTATGAAGTAATTACGAATGCGCTGACCGTATCTGGTAGAGCAGCGGATCACCCGAAAGCGATCTTTAGGACGAAGACAGCGCGCAGGAACATATTTGACCCTATATTTTTTTGACCAAAAATGCATCAGGATAGCCATTTCTTTGAGAAGGGCGTTAAAATTTGAGCACCTTAATGCCTTGAAAAGGTCAATGCCTGAAGGTAATCCTAAATCATAGCTAATTATTTTCAGAATAGATCGAAGGATAGAGTTTATTTTGTTTTTCCATCGAAACGCGCAGTGACCGAAAACCATAATTCCATAACGAAGTATACTATAACCCAGTGCTTGTAGAATAATTTTGTGAACTGATAAAGACATATAATATCTAATGTTGTATAATGTACCTGAAACTGCACGAAGCCTTGAGCAAACGTAAGCTAGGTGGGAATTCCAGGCGAAGTCACTGTCAAGTAAGACACCCAGGTATTTAACAGATGAAACGAATGGGACGGATGTACAGGTGCAAGGAGAACAAGATAAAGGGTGCACCAGTAATGGAAGGTTTAAACTAAGTTTCTTCAAGGGATTGTGGAGACAAATAAGGTGTGTTTTGGAGACATTAACTTTTATCTCATTTTTACAGAACCACTTCATAGTTACAGAACCACTTCATTCGTTTACTCTTGTAAAAGGGAGATAGCATCTGAAAAACGAGAATGTTGGGATAATATAACTGTCGTCCGCGTACTAGAATAAAACGGCGGGAATAGCAGCGGCGAGGTCATTTACGTATAGAATAAAAAAGAAGTGGACTTAATATAGATCCCGGAGGTACTCCGGCTTTAATTACGGTTACATTGCTTCGGTGCTGTCCTATGGAGACTAGTTGTGTTCTGTCGTCTAAAAAGTTAGTCATCAGCTTTAAAAAAGGCCCGCGAAATCCAACCAATGAGAGTTTAGATAATAGAAGGCTATGGTATACACTGTCGAAAGCTTTGCTAGCGTCTAGGAAGAGAGCGCAGACAAACCTGGTTAGCTTCTAAAGCTGAATTGATAAGATCTGAAATGTCCTCCAAGTGAACTTGTGTGCCTTTACCTGGTAAAAAACCCTACTGCCTACTTGAAATAATGTTATTGGCATCTAGAAACTTAGACATGACTTGCAGCAGATGTTTTTCTAATACTTGAGAAATACACGGTAGAATTTAGATTGGCCAGTAATTTTCGTATTTGTTTCGTGCACCTCCCTTGAACAGGGGCATTACTATGGCCTTTTTCATTTCTGTAGGAATAACGCCACCGGCTGCAATATGATTCCACAATTTTAATAGCACACACTTAATATAGCATCAAAATTTCTGCGCAACTCGTCTACAGAAATGCCGTCAACGCCAGGTGATTTATTAGATTTTAAGTGAAAAAGAATTGATCTGACATCAGATTTTGAAAAAGAAGGAAGCTGCGCGGATTTGCATACACTGTCACTTAGAGTACAGAAACCAGGGTGCGGTTTAGCAGTACTAGAGACGCGTGAAAAAAAATGTATTAAATTCATTTGTAACAGCTGCCCCGTCTGAAGAAAAATGGGAAATAATTGACAGCTGATGACCACCACGTCTAGGCGCTCCTATTAATTAATTTGCGAGAGACCACGTCTTTTTCATGTCTGAGGGAGCCGCATTGAATTTGGCGCGCATGTGGTTTCGCTTTGCCAACCGAATCATGGAATTCACTTGATTTCTACGCATCTTAAATTTCAGCAGCAGCTCAGGACGGTTAGGAGCCTGTTTTGATTGGGCCCACATAAGGTCTTTTTCCTTAATTGCGGCTAATATTTGTGGGGACAGCCATTTGTTCTCTTCTCGACGCAATCTGATTTTTATAGAGCGGGTACATCTGTTCCTATAAGTCTGGAGTACCTGGACAAAACGGTAGTATAAATAAGCTGGACAGACTGTGTATAGGAGGGACTGCCAGTTATGCTTTGCGATGCATTCGTCAAAGAGTCTTGTATCAACAATGTAAATTTCCTTTTTTTGTGCTGTTAACATTGAAAGGTTTAGAGTAGTCTACGAGATGACAGCAGACGAAATAATGATCGGCGAGCTTGGTTTCAACCACAGCTGCATGTGCCGTAAACTCGGAGCACCGGACATTAATATGGTCATGCAGGATTTGACCAACTTTCCAGATAAAAATTCTTCGCGCGTTATGTGGTGTATTGCGTCTTCTAGTCTCCATTTCGACAGAAGGTCGAGAAGGTAGTCAGGGACCAGCGGCAGAGTCGGGCGGAGGGTATCAATGTTAATGTCTCCCAGCACACACACGTTTTGGTCAAGAGAAAGGGACGATAATTCTGTGTCAAGTTCTGATAGGAATAAACGTACATTGCAACAAGGGGGGCGGTAAATAGACAGCACAACTATTGACAACGCAGATGAGCATAGCCACAAAGCAACCACTTCAGCTTGCGAAAAGGAAAGTGGTATTTTTGCTACAGAACACATATCTTTCACGAATACGGCAACGCCCCCTCCCCTACGCAGAGTGCGCGTGTATGAAAATAGTTGATACCCGGGTATAGAATAAGAAGCAATGGTATTGGCGGAAACATTTATTTCTGGCAAAACAAGGACATCACAACTAGATAGCAAAGGCGAATTTTTATTGCGATAGCAATTATATGGACACTTCCACCGGATTTCTGCCGTCGGCGTCGTCGTCGCCGTCGCCGTGAGGTTCCGTATAGATAAAATCTTCGCCGCGCGCCGTATGCCCGAGCGGAAGCGTGCGGGGACGCACGCTGTCACGGAGAGCGAACGCACTCAATCTTCCACGCGCAAGCAAGGAAGCGGGAAGCGAGCGCCGGAGGAAGCGGAGGGGGGGGGGGGGGGCGCATTTCCACTCTGCCAACAACCGCGCTCGTCGCTCGCTCGCACCGTCTCTTATCTCCACACGGCTCTGACCTTCATGAGCTGTGCATTCGCCGATCAGTTTCCGTTGCAGCGATAGACCGCACGTACATTCGCCCGCTGCGGCGTATATGCGCTTGCTGCCAGCGTTTTGACAGTCGTTGTCTGCAGTCATTCAGTGTGATCTATTCATGTTGGTTTGTGCGCGCTCACACCACAGTTAGTAATAGTCGGGCCACATTTTCCAACGCGCGCTACACATGCAATGCTGCCCGGATCGGCAGTGCAGCGCTACAGGTGTGTCCCTTCGCACGCGCTGCCCACGGGCAGCGCTTCTCATCAACACCACCGTTTCACACGCGCCTTCTCGTGGTCATCGAGTCTCTCTCCATATCGGTCTACTTACGCCGCAGCACACCTGCTTACTTAACCAGCTCATGTTTACTACAATTCATATTGCTACCAAAGCCGCTCACGTTACTTCGTATGACATTGCTGTGTTGCTATCGCATTCATTGCTTCACCCTTAGGGCGAAAGTTTGACATTTTTAGAGCCCAGAAATGATTCCAGTGTTTTCGGATGCTACGGATGTTAACATGGATGGCTGCGAAAGCATTACCGGTATTAGAAGTAAAAAGGCTACAAACTTCCGAAAAGCTACCAAACGAGAGTAAGCTGGCAACATCCATATTTAGACGAGTTTTTCGAGGTCATTCAGAGTATCAATGCGAATGAGAGGGGCACCTTCAATCTTTCTCGCCAGCACCCTTCCGTTGCGTATCCTGACAAACTTTATTCATTTCCCTTTCCCCTCATGCGAGCCTGACGAAACAGGTCCCGGTTGGCATGCGTCAGATTATCATTGAAATATAAACGAGGGTTTGGATCCATGCCATCCAAAACAAGATTCCGGAGACCATTGCGAGCATCCAGCCATTTTTGCTTAACTGCTATGTTCTGTGTTTGGACGAGGATAGCTGGAACACAATCTTTACGAGCTGGTAGCCTGCGCACAACGGCAACATGAGAAGGTTGAAACTCTATACCTAGCTCCCCTGCAACTTGGCCAAGTACCGATAGAAGGTCCTCATTACGCTCGACAGGGAAACCATGGATTTCAACATTGCACCTTCTCGTGTACTGTTCAAGAGCATTGATCTCTGTGGTCATGCTGTGGATGACTGTAGCCTGACCGGAAATAGTCGAGGACAGTGTTTCGCACTGGGCGCGACGCTGGCCAAGTTCAGCTTTACTACCCGACACCGCAGAGAGTAGGGAGTCGTATTTTGCGGACAAAAACTCGATAGACTTCTGAATTTCTCCTACAGTCACGGCCAACTTTTCTCCGGTGCTTTTGAAATCCAGTTCTTCTACTTTTAACTACAAGTGCTCCTGTTGTTGTGAGCTGATCCAGTTTTTGATTCAATGACGTCAACTGATGTGAGAACAAGGCATCACCTGTTGCTCTAGATTGCCTACATGTCTGGCAAGACCAAGCTTCGCGCCTTTCGGTCGCCATTTTAGTGTAGGCACCCTCAGCAACTGCCGAACAGCTTTTGCCGAGATGATACCCTCGCCTGCAGGAAGAGCAAGTTAAAAATTTGCCATCTGCAGGCAACAAATGGGAGCACACAACACAAATATTCGACATCTTGGTTCAGTCAGCGGCAAACAAGGGAAGAGAGGAAAAAAATGACCAGGTCGATACAAAGGACTCACCTGCCGATAGCAAGGTGAAAGATAGGTCACTGGTTGGTCCCGGTTTGCCGCTGACTGCAGAGAAGCCCGGCAGAAGCAAGATTTAAGTACACCGCGGTTGACACCAGGTGGATGATGACTACAGTGGCCGCGACTTCAGCGACATCGGTGGTAGTAGAGAGCAGGAGAAACGTCCAAGGCAGCAGGTCCGCAGTCCGCAGGCGCCGACGTCACTCAGCGACGAAACAGCTTGCTCCAGATTGATCCTCCCACACGATGATACTGATGTAGCCGGGTGTCCTGCCGATAGTAAGGTAAAAGATAGGTCAGTGGCTGGTCCCGGTTTGCCGCTGACTGCCTCTGTGTTTCTTAAAGAGGTTACACACGTTCGTCTGCGACGGAGAGAACGACGTCACTAACGGTATGCCCGCTGTCCGCCGTTGTCGCTTGCGTTCCGTGTCTCGAGTTTGCTCGGTGGCGTGGTTAGCAGCATTCGTCCGCTATTGCCGCTTGCGGTTCATCGATATAAATTGCTTCAAAATTAAATCTCTCCGTTACGTAAGACAACGAATAGCTCATGCCCCCTTAAGCAATGGGTCATCATCATCATCATCAGCCTATGTTTATGTCCACTGCAGGATGAAGGCCTCTCCCTGCGATCTCCAATTACGGCTGTCTTGCGCTAGCTGATTCCAACTTGCGCCTGCAAATTTACTAACTTCATTCTTTTATGGGGGTATGAGCAATGTCTCATACCTCCGTAAACGCGGCCTCTCCATTACGGCGACAGAAGAGAAGGCAAATTCTACGATGGAATGATGAGCGGCAGCGCAGCCAGCTACGGAATGTTAGCTATTTCACAAGCTGCTAGCTAGCGCCCCCTACCTTTTACACCACGATCTGCAGCCGAGACGCGTCTATTGTGTTGTGGGATTTCTGTGGCAGAGAGAGTGCGCGTTCGATCGTGCGAGGACGAGGCTGTGCGAGTGTGAGTGCGAGATACCGTGTGCGTGTTCAACGGACGCTATATGCGAGTTCCTGTGCGACAAACTTGAGCCCCTGCGTTGCATCCTGTGAGCAGTATTATTTTTTTAATTTTTTTTTACTTAATAAATCAAGTTACATCAATCAAACCACTGTGACCTGTGAGACGCGGCTGTCTTCAACAGGAAGAAGACTATTCTCGAGCCAATGCTGATAATGACAGTCTTATGTGGACAGGCGACTTTTTCGTTATATTGGCGCAATGAAATTAAGATCTTGAAATTATTTCATATGCAAACCCAAATGGGAAGAAGATATTTTTTCTCAGATGATGCCTGTACAAAACTTTTTTTGTTCCATTTGAAGACTAATATGTGGAATACAACTGCCGTTCTAAGTGGTGATCCGTAAATAATTTCTGAGAAAATCTGCATTGAAATCCTAAACTCTAAAATTTTACACATAAATAATGTCACATGTTGTTTGGCGAAAAAGCTACTGAAATTAAAGGGCGTCTCCAGTAAGTACGAAAATTTTACCATGAACATATGGGGTAGTTGTTGCAATACAATGATGAAACAAAGGTATCAAATGGCCACATCTGTTACATCTCAGGCTATTAACCCTACAACTGCTGTTCCTGCAACAGATTTGAAGCCTTTCCTGCGAAAGAAACTGCGAAGCCACTGGCAACGCTTGTGGGACGCTGAAACAAACAATAAGCTTCACCTCATTAAACCACAGTTAGGTTTCTGGCCTCCCGTAACGAAAACACGACGAACTAACGTCCTATTCTGTCGTCTCAGAATAGGACATACATACGGCACCCACAATTTTTTGCTTACTGGTAGTGAACCACTAACCTGTGGTAGATGTGGTGAGAGGCTGACTGTCCTCCATGTCCTCGTGGAGTGCCGGGAAGCCGAAACAGAAAGAAAGAAATATTTTTCACAAGCGTACCGATATCATGTCCCGCTTCACCCCATTATGTTTCTTGGCGAAGAACCGATTTTTAATGCCAAAGCAGTCGTCGATTTTTTGAACGATGTGGTCCTGCATGTTATTAGCCCAACTAGTTCGTAGCGCATCCTCTCTCCAGAGGATGCCGCTGTAATAATTTTTATAGCACATGCCTCCACGCCCTTGTGGTTCAAGGGCTCTGTCTAGGCAGTAGTGCTTCTTGCCAATTACTGCATCTTAAATATTTTAAATATCGTGTTATTCTTTCTCAATACATTCTTCATTGCATATTACACCTCATTATTCATTGCCATGATTTTAGTACATGTATATTTACGCACTTTACAGCGATTATTTTTAGGCCCCTTTACAGCCCCGTCACATCTACTTCTCAGAATTCATCACTTCACTGCGAACTAACAAACACTGGCATGGCGCTCTTTGGCCATACCTGGCCCTTGCGCCACTAAACCACACACATTCATTCATTCATTAAACAAAGGTGCCCCATTTACCGTAGCACCGTCCCTCACAAAACTGATGTACTGCTGTAGCTTCAGTGTAACTACTGGTGAGCGTTGGCATGATTCGTGTATGGCAAGAAACTAGCACTATCCATTGCACTCAGGACATGTATTGCGGCATGCACATGTTGTTATGCTGGCTCGCGAACACTTCCACCCCTCACAGATCGGTATCAATTCTTACCCATATCGGCGCACGCATGGTTTATAAACAGGATGGATGCCATAATAATTTAATTTTGGTTTCGTAATGCACTTGGTTACTCGATCTTTCATGCATTTCGAGCGGATATCCGCACACACGTATGCGCGGCCCTCCCCGCCATTTCCGCTCCTATTCCTCCCATAATATTGTCTATCCGGTCCGTGCTTTTCAATGCAGATTCGACTCTTTTCTCGTTTTATTATCTTTTTTATAGCGAAGTTGTTAAGGGCTAGTTTCCCCAGGACCGTGTCCGCGTGTAAAAAAAAAAAAAAAAAAAACTATCATCGGCATTGGCTCCATCGACGTCGTCTTCTTCCGCAGCTGGCTCGTTTGCACCCTCGTTTTGCGCTCGTGCTCGGCACGCGCTCGTACCACTGCTGCCGCGTTCGTCGTCGTCTGCTTCCACAGCTGGCTGCGTTGCCGCTTATCATTCCAGCGTACAATTTCACTTCCCCTGTCGTTGTAATGGAGAGGCCTGCGTTTACGATGGTATGAGCCATTATTTAAAGGTGCATGAGCCATTCATGAGCAACTGACGACGTGTCCTAATGCGTTTGAGCAACGGCGCGTGAGCGCGCTCGGTTCTCGTCGTCGACGTGCCGATTCTAGCGTGAGAGCTTCTAAAGCCCAGGTGAAACGTCAGCGAAGAGCCGCGGACCCCGAGTTGAGGGAGCGCGATATTGAGGCCAAACGTCAGTGAAGAGCCGCCGGACCCTGAGTTGCGGGAGCGCGATGTTGAGGCCAGACGTCAGCGTCGTTTTGCCCTGCAGGAATCCAACAACGGTGGTGCACGCCTCGACAACGCTAGCGTCAACTTCCCCGCTGTGACGGCCAGGTTTCAACGAGAGTTATTCAACCGGAACGTTCATGATAGACATGTTCGGTTGGGTGCGTGATGCTCAACGACGATGCGCCCATTCTCATGTGGGGGGCAGTATTCACTACAGCAGGCCCACAAGTCACAGTTTCGCTAGGCTTCCATCTTCACAGTAGTGTAAGGGCTCTGAATTCGCAGTAATTGCATTGTGCGTTTACAAAAATAAAATTTATTTGTATGTCAGGCGTAACGTTAACAGGCAGCTAAGCCAGCTGTGGAGATTAAAGAGGAAATGAAGGTCGCCGACATTCCAGTTGGCATGATGAATAAATGGATCAGGATAGGCCACGTACGGCGTACAGGAGAGATAGATAACTGGGGGTCTATTCGACTTACGGAATGGGTCTGACCAAGAGAGGGAAAGCGCAGTCGAGGACGGCAGAGAATTAGGTGATGTCGTGAAGTTAGGAAATTTTCAGGAATCAGACTGTATCGGCTGCCGCAAGGCAGGGGGAGTTAAATGTGGCTGGGAGAGCCCTTGGTCTTGCGGG
>NC_051160.1:110692176-110725995 GCF_013339745.2 Dermacentor silvarum | reverse complement strand
TCAAACGTTGTGGAAACACGATGACGTCGTCGAGGTACCGCAGGTTTTCCACTTCAGACCCGAAGCTAATCCATGAGTGTTGGAACGTAGCAGGTCAGAGCACAGCCGAAAGGTAAAACCTTAAATTCGTATAGGCCGGGCGTCACAAAGCAGTTCTTCACGGTCCCTCGGTCTACCTCAATTTGCCAATATCCGCTTTTTTAGTCCATTGAGAGAGTAACGTGCGGGTCGAACCTGTCGAGGGAATCGTCGATACGGGAAGCGAGTACACGTCTTTCTTCGTCACCTGATTTAGTTTTCGGTAGTCCACGCAGAAACGCAAGCTGCCTATTTTCTTGACTTGAACTACAGGGGAGCCCAGGGACTCGTTGATGGTTGATCACGTCGTTTTAAAGCATTTTGTCACCTGTTGTATGGCTTCACGTTCTCTGGAGCCACAATAAAATTTTGGTTAGTTGGTCTTGCCGTATCCTCTGTAATTATTCGGTGCTTTGTTGGAGGCGTCCGACCAACTCTTGACGTCGACACAAAGCAGTCGTTCACTTGGCTAGTAGCGTAAGAAGCCGTTCGCGTTTGTTCTGCGGCAAACCAGTGCTGACGTCAAGTGCAGGAGCTGGGTCTTGTGTAGGCGCTTCTTTGAGTAGTGAACAGCAGCCGCGAACATTCGCAACACCATACAATAAGCCCAGCCATGCCTTTGGAAGGTGCCGTCGCTCTGTGCTAAAGTTTGTTAGCAATATATTTGTGCGCCAGTCGTGACATTAGAATTCCGCGTGCGACAGAGATACCGTGAGTAAACAACAAAATGTTATTTAGTAGGCAACTTCTTCGCAATGAAACGGTACGTCGCATGCCGCGAGAAACAGGATACATGGCCGAGGTGGGATTTACGACGTCGCTCCTGTTACGAAAGAAGTTGTGTGCGGCGATAAGCAATGGACTTAACCAGGGCTCTTATAAAACGTCACCATGCGGTCTGGGATGTTAATTACGGCGCCATATTCTCTTAGAAAATCCATTCCGATAATCAAATCTTTACAGCACGCGGAAAGAACGATGAAAGCAGCCACGAAGAAGAATCTCCAATGGTAATTCTAGCAGTACATCCTCCAGTAGGCATCAGTACTTGTCCACCGGCCGTCCTTATGTGAGGTCCCGTCCATGGCGCCTTTACTTTCTTCAGGCGGAGGGCGAGTTCTTGACTTATTATAGAGAAGTCGGCACCAGTGTCGACTAACGCTGTCACCGCTGTCCATCCACGAAAACATCAAGGTCGGCGCTCACAATTTCTTCGGGTCGGCGTTCAGCCGCGGGAGAGTTCGGGGCTTTTTATAGTCGTGTGGCGGGCCTGCAACCTTACCCCCAGAGGTCGCCGCCTTCAGTTTTCCCCGTGGGGCTGCGCGACCTCGTCCTTTGAAGGTCAGCAAAAGTGCGCCTATCAGGCATCTGGCGTGGAGGGGTTGGAGAGCGCGACCGATGGCCGCGATCGGTTCGATCATTGGCGCGGATGCGTGATTCGGTGTGCGCTATGGGAGGTACCTGAAAAGCAGCGTCGTCGCGGCGTAGCTTGGAGTCGTCATTTGCACGTCGAACATCAGACCACGGACGAAGAGGTCGAAATGATGAGTCGCAATGCCAGCATGGCGCCAAATATGGCCGGCACCCCCGCAGGTAAAACAGAGAGGGCGGTTATCGACGGTGCGCCACGCGTCGGATCTTCGAAAGTGCGGCCGTCTCGTAGTGTCCGTTTTGCGGCGTGGACCAAGCAAAGCGAATGACAGCTGGCGGTATCACTGCATCGGCATCACGGTGCGCGCCTCAAAGCCTCCTCTTGTTGTTGACCCGGAGGCTGGTGGTACGCGGTGTGGTTGTAACGGGTGTGGGCATCGGACGGCGCGCGTAACTCATGGGACGCTGTTGGTCTTGAAGATTCCCGGGAACGCCTGCCTGATTTCGTCGCGTACCACTTCGGCGATTGACGCGACGGTCTATCCAATGTCGGTGCCATAATTCTGTGAATTTCTTCTCTGACGAGCTCTCTGATCATTTCACGCAAAGAGCTCTGACTGTGGAGTCAAAGTGGCGGCCTGATTGCGGTGCTGGTGGACAGTCGATCGTACTGCCTGCACCGTTGATGAAGAGCCGCTCAATAGCCGCAGCCTCTGACAAAATCAGCGACGGTGACGGAGGATTTCATACAAGCCCCGCGAACAACTGCTCTTTTGTACCTCGCACGAGGTAGCGCAGCTTCCTATCCTCGGTCATGTTTCGGGTCGGCTCTACGAAAAAGACGGGCCATGCCTTCGTAAGCATGGTGACGACTCATTCGGTTGTTACGCCCATAGCTCCATCATGCTGGGCGCGGTCGCGTCGGTCGGCACTTGCAAACGTAATCGTTGATTTTCTGCCAAAGTCATGCCATGCCGATAGACTAGCTTCGCGGTTCTCGTACCAAGTACGGCCACTGTCGTCAAGCGCGAAATAGACGTAGGAGAGCTTTTGCTGTCAGTCCACTGTTAATCTGGGCGAGGCGCTCGTACTTGTCAAGCCAGTCTTCATGTCTTCAAAGACTCCACCGCGATAGCGATCGGGAACCAGCGGATGAAAACAGTTACTGTTTGTTGACTGGGAGACCGGCTGCATTGGGTGCTTGCGGTGGGCTGGTTTTGGCCATTGCCAGATGTGAGCTCCTGAAAGGTGTGGTTGAAGATGGAGAATTCCGGGGCAAGCCTAGCAGTTGACGACTGAAGCGATGCACGGGGGTCGTACTGGTGCAATGCTCCGGGCTAATGAACGACTCCCAGAATGAGTCCGGAGCATCAAGACGCAGTCAATATACCCCGCACCTCCACCACTGTCGCGGTAGAACGCCGAGAGAGGACAGGGAGACGTCCTTCAAGAACAGCAGGACACCTGTTCAAACGTAACAGAACAGAGACACGTCTTCTTCGTTCTCTAAGAATCCCACTGACCTACTAGTCGGAGTCCGTTAATGCCCCCATCGTCGTTGTCGTCTGCCTAGAACACGCGCGTCAATATGTATGTGTGCATTTGGAGCCTGTTTGTAATATGTACAAATGATGTGTCGCATTCAACAATTAGCCATTGCCATGGCGGCAACAGCTTTACTGGAGCCATAGGCAATATTCGAGGATTGGGACATTCATTTCATCATAGTTTTCTGACCCGCATTGAGAAAGGCTCTCTCACTGAGGGTCGATTATGGAATAGTGCAGTATATGCCACATCGTTAACTTGTGGTAGCAAGGGTGTCGATGATTAGACGTACTTTGAGGAAATATGTGAAACTGCTGTATGTTCTTTCTAGGTGAAGGGACAATAATTCGATTCAACATATAGGCTCTCAAGAGGACTTGATCTGAAGGCGCCAGTGGCTAGGCAGATACCAGGTTGTGGACAGGATCCAGTGCCTTATGCGCGCTTGGCGCGCTGTATTATACACGACGGACCGTAATCCAAACGTGATCAAACAAGGCTCTTGTAAAGGTTTAATAAGCACTACCTGTCACTTCCCCGTGTTGTATGAGAAATAATTTTCACTAAGTTCATTGTTGTTATGCGTTTCGCCTTGAGGTATTTGATATGTGGAATGAAGGTCTATTTCGTGTCAAGCAAAATGCCTAAAAACTGTGCTCCTTGTTCACAGGTAGTTGTTCCCCAGACACTACGATATGGGCTCTGGAACTAGTCCTGGCTTTCTTGTGAAAAGAAGACAATAAATGTTCTGTGGGTTAAGTTTAAATCCATTTTCTTGTGCCCATTTAAACACTTTGTTTAGGCCTTGCTGTACCTGTCGTTCGCAGAATGCGAAGTTATAAGATTTGAAGCCTAATTGCACATCGTCTACATAGAGAGAATATATAATTGCTGGAGGTAGCGATGCACTGAGCAAGGTCACCTTAACAATGAAGAGCGTGCAGCTGAGCACGCCTCTTGAGATGCCCCAATCTCTTGTGTAAATGGACGGGACAACAGATTATACAATTCTGACTAAGAAATACGGTTGGACAGGTAGCTTTCTATAATGTTAAGCATATTCCCTCGAATGCCCCTTCTGCGACAGGTCTCGTAATATACCGTACCGGCATGTCGGTCGTACGCCTTTACCATATCGAGAAATATAGACAAGAAGTGCTGCTTGGTGAAATGCATCACGGATGTTTGCTTCGATGCGCACGAGATGATCGGTTGCGATCGGACTTCCCTAAAGCCACATTGATAGGGCCAAGCATTTTGTTGGACCCTAGGAAATGCACAAGATGGCAATTCACCATTTTCTCAAAAAGCTTACAAAGGCAGCTCGTAAGCGCTATAGGACGGTAGCTGGTCAGCAGTGAAGTATCATTACCCTGCTTCAAAACTGGGATGATATAGCTTCTTTCCATTTAGATGGAAGATACCCAGCAGCCCAGCTAATATTTAAAAATGTGAGTAGTGTAATCTGCATGTCGGAGTGCAGGTGCTTAATCATATCGTATATGTCCGGACCCGGTGCAGAGCTCTGTCATGCTGACAAGGAGGTTTTAAGTTAGGCAATGCCAAAAGGACGGTTATAAGGATTGTTTGGCCTACATTTCGGATAAGTGGCTTACATTCTTCTATTGCTTTATATTTCAGATAGCTCTCCGAATAGTAGGTGGAGCTAGACGCCTGCTCGTAGTGTTGACCAAGAGCGTCGGCCTGGCCTTCCAACTTGTTTCCTTCTTTATCCACCACGGGCAATGGATGAACTTGCTGTCTCTTAAGCCTCCTTAGTCCGTTCCATACTTTTGCCTCCTGTGTGTATGAATTAATGCCGGACAGGAACCTCTCTCAGCTTGCCCTTTTAGCTTGCCGTCGCTATCGCCTTCCCTGTGATTTTATATTTTTATATTCCATCAAATTTTCTGCAGTTGGGGATAGACGGAGTATGCCCCACGCTTTATTTTGTTTTTTCCGCGCCTCCTTGCACTCATCATTCCACCATGTAACTCGTCTTTTGGATCAGCTACCGCTTGATTGTGGAATGAATTATTTGCTGCCTCGATGAAAAATGCGGTAAAATACACTAGCGCGACGTCAATGCTAACATCGGTGATAAATGTCGTGATAAGCAAGTCGGTCCTTTAAGATGATCCCAGTTTCCACCGAGGCGCACGTGGAGGACATTGATCTTGTTGAAAAAAGTTCAACATTACAGGGAAGTGGTCACTTCAGTAAGGATCTTTAATAACGCTCCACTCTAAGTAAGGAAGAAAAGCTGTCGAGCCAATCGATAGGTCTATAGAAGAATAAGAATTGTGCAACATATTGTAATAAGTCGGTTCCTTTTTATTAAATAGGCATTCACCGGAGTTCACTATGAAATTCTTCATGAATAGACCTCTCGTGTCGCATCGTGAGTCTACCCACAGCGTGTTGTGAGCGTTAAAGTCTCCCACGACTATGTAAGGCTCGGGAAGCTGATTAATGAGGTTATAAAAGTCCGCTTTTTCTAGATGATGATTCGGAGGTATAGAAATGGAACACACGGTTACCGATTTATTATAAAGAATTGCCCGAATTGACACTGCCTCAAGGGGGCATCTGAAGGGCCACATGCGGACAAGCTACACCACTGGACGACGCAGCAGCGTCGTCGTGGTCGTTCCGGTAAATGGCGTATTGCCGGAGCAAGTTTGAGCAGATTTAAGATGTGTCTCTGAACACAGAGCACCTTTGGAATATTTTATGTAAAATTTCTTTAATTTCATCGAAGTCCAGGCTCCGTAATCCGGGATTTATCTTTTTTGGAGCGGTCGCGAAAGTCGCGCCTCTCACGAGGCGCTGGATGCGCCGGCTTGTTTCGAGATGTGTCCATCGACTCCTGAGAGCCGGGGGTGTTTTCGAGCGGGGTGTTTTCAGGGTAGGCCTTGCCTCAAGAAGTAGGGCGTTGGAGGCCACCAACCAACAGGTCGATGGGCCTTACTTAAGAGATGGCGCAGCATTGCTGGCTGCTGTCGCCTGGGGAGCTGGAGGCACAGCCGCGGTCACACTCTTCGTGGGCCGGGCCGATGCCGGAGTCTGCTGCGGCGTTGCCCCTTTTCGCGCTACACCAGCACACCCTGCTGTACGTAAAGTCCCCTAGATTTTCTGCTCTCAAAAATATCTAGGGACTTTAACTGTACGTAGGAAGGAAATGCGCGTTCGCGCTTCCTAAATGAAAATGTTTTTCTTTGACCTTTAACGTAATTATTTCTTTTTCCTTCTACCAGGAACGACATGAGCGGGAGTATGCAAGGTGGTCACCGTCGCAGTTTGCGCAGTGGAGTATCTCAGTACAATTGTCGGCAGGATGATCGTGCAATGCGCCCTTTGCACATGTGGTACCGCCCCGGTAGCTTTGAGAGCCGTGACGATTCCGCTGGCACTTAAATCAGCGGCGCGGGTTTGGAATGTGAGGCCTAAGTTTGATATTCAGATTGCCAGTTCCATTATATTCTCGTAAAGTACTTGTGCAAAACGTCAAAATTAAGTGTTTAGTGGGGATCTCTTGTCATCCCGCCTGATCTTTATTCTTTGAACATTTGTCACGTGCTGTTCCTTCCAGCCTTCAAGGAGCTCTGTTTCACTCAAGTCTAGGAGGTCTTGTTCCGATATGACTCCGCGTGTACTGTTCAGAGAACGGCAGGGGTTCATGGAGACGGGGGGTGGGGGGGGGGGGGTATTGCCAATTTCAAATTCGGACAGTTTCTCGAACTGATACTTGTCACTGACTTCTAGCAACAGATTATCGCTGGACATTTTTGTGAACTTATAGCCGGGACCTAGTTTCTCAGTGAGGCATTTGCGACAATAAATGGTGATAGTGTTCTTGCAGTTTTATCAGTGTTTTGACAACTTAGGACGTGGTACTTCGGGTATACATAGACCCGAAGGTCTGGCCGAAAAGTTTCAGGGAGTAATCGGTACACTTTCTCTTGGAAACACGGCGATCGGGGAGTCGGGGTAACGACGAAAAAGCCATATAAGTTACTATTATTTCGGTGGCTATGCCAGCCGCCCACCACCGAGCCCAACAAGGGGACGCTACGAAACCCGAAAGAAACGAAGACCACAGTTGTAAATAGCTACTATAACCTAATATAAAATACCCAAGATTGGATAGCTACAGCAGGTTAACCTTTGCTACCTGGAAATGTGGGAGTGAGAAGAAGTGAGTAGAAGACAGGAAAGATTGAATGTGAGAGAAAAAGGCGAAGATTGGAGAGGAGGACAGGACTGCCAATTTCTTCCAGGTGGGTAAGTCTGGAGGCACCGTCTATGTGAAGCAGAGGCCAAAGAAGCGTGTTTACTCCACCGGGGAGTCCTTATTGACCCTTTTCGCGGTGATCCCGTGGGCGCTGCCATGTTTGATCACGTGGTGACGCGTCCATTGCTTGCCTCAACTGCCTCCGTCGCCTCCTTGTTTACAATGGAAGTGTATGACGCCGGCGCGGCTTAGAAAACCTCTCTTTACGGAGATATCGTAGACGGTAGCTAGGTAGACGACACGAAGCTTTGATCACAGCTTCAGAGAACATACAAAAGCGCTTTCGGAGCTGATTAAGCTATGTCCAACGGCGCAAGCAGCTAGCGTATATATGGTGCTTGTTTTAAAAGCGGGGCTAAATATATATTCCAAGCTATCCAAACATTCCGCTCATGAATTCAGTCAGGATTAGTGTGTTTTGCTCTTTGTTATTTATTCGGCAAATATTTTGAAGCAGTGGCTTGTCAGTTTCTGACTCCGTGAAGTTCCTCGGTGCGGCCACTATCTGATTATTTTCTGCCTAATCGCTCGCAGGTGTGCGCAGTTCCGATAGATTTGTTCTTGCTGCGCACAAGGCTTGAAACGTAGCTGTTTTGTACATTCTAAGACCTTGTAGCAAATATATATTACAGCTAGTAACTCGCTTACTCTTGTGGACCATCACGAAACATTCAGCTTCGACCATTCGTGCGCCATAGATGTAGTCCGTCCTTTATTGTGCGTATACAGTGCGCATATATTCAAGTGTTCACCCATTCACTTATTCTTGATACGCCGGCGATGGAGTGAGCGTAATAATTCCTGCCATTTGGGACAGATGTGTATAGATAACGTGCGCGAAACTTACTATGACAGGAAGCGGCGCTACTGCCTTTTGTCATTGTTTAACGAGTGGTACTCACTCTTGCCGACGTCCTGGGGATGAAGCCCTTTCTTTGAAGGTTAGCGATACAAGGCCGGCGGATGAGCATATTTCTATATCCTCGAGGAAAGATGTACATCACGAAGTGCCGGTAACACGTTCCGACACTTGCAGCAGCGGTCCGCCAACTTGGCCACACAGAATAATTCTATTCCTTAACATGCCAGTCACTATTTTTGCAGCCAACTACTGCACACGTCTTCAATCCACATGATTCAATCTAGCATGATTGGAGCACAGTGTGTTAGCGAAAACTCAGTTGCATTTCCGACAGCTGATAGCGTAGAAGCAAGGTAGACGCGGTAATGATTTCGTATTCGTGCGCGGTCGCTGAGGAGAGGCATGGCGCGCCGCCGTGAGCGCCATCTCGTTTCTCTAAAACAAAATGCTCCGCGAAAAGGGTCAATAGTTCCGAACACTGGAATCGGCTCAACCCCCAGGATCCCCCTTTCCCCAGACACGGCTAAGCCGCGCGGGTACGTGGTGTCGCAACACACCAAACGCCTGCTGAAGCAGACGCCCCTGCGGTGTAAGACCACGAGTAGTGCGTACTAGAGCACTGCACGGGCTCGGGCACCAGCCCGAGCCCTTGAAAAAACAGCCCTACCCGGCCCGACACGGCCCACGGGCCGGGCCGGGCTCGGGCACCGCATGTGCTTTTTGACCCGGGACCAGGCCGCGCTCGGGTATTTTGACGCGGGCCCGGGCCAGGCTCGGACTTTCTGGTGGTGTGCATGTAAGGTGCAGCGAGTTGTCCTCGTGCGTCTCGACTCTGAAAAACCTGTTGCCCCTGCGCAGCTGGAAGCTAGCAGTGCTACTCCTGTGTACTTCCCTTTTCTTCTTCCGTCGTATTTTGCGCTGTTTGAACAGAATGTAAAGTGCAGACAGACCGAAGTCGCCTCAACAAAAAGGATGCCATTGTATTCCTTACCTAAATCAATGTAATTAATGCTTTCAGTGCGGTGTAAGCGCGTTCACGACTTGCTGATTCTTCAAAGGCGAATTGGCAGAACGATGACTGGTAAGCTAAGATAATTCGTCATGCGGCTGAAATATGACAATGCGTCCATTCATGCTTGCACGGATGTTCTCAACCGGTCGCCTAGCAGCAGCGCATTACGCTGCACCATGGAGGCGCGAGCTTTCTTTCTCCATTTACTCCATCCATGCGCTGCGCTCACGACCGGTCGTGGCTGTGCTTCGGCTAGAGTGTATTAGAATACGGTTGAGTGGGACGAGCGGCTGGGGCGGCGCATGCTTTGCAGTCAGGTGCCCGACGTGCAAAAATACTGTGGCGGCGCTGCGATATAAGTGGATTGGGCCGCATCAAGGTCGGCCCGTTGGAAACTGCTGGCGATACTGCTCGGCAGGGTCATTCGTACTACTTTTCGCACTGGTATTTGCGTTCAGACCGCTCAAATGGTGTTTATAATTACATATGACATGCATGTATGCCTTAATAATAAATTCCTTTCATTCCCTTCTTTATTTTATTTTTTAAAGCCGCTCGGTGATCTTTTTTCGTCTATGGCCGGGTTCGGGCCGGTTTCGAACCGGGCCGGCCCGCCACCCTTAAGTTAAAGGGGTGGCAGGCCGGGCCGGGCGGGTAACGTAGATTATTTGGGCCCGGGTCTCGCCATAAAACTTTTTGGTCGGGCTCGGGTGGGCAGCCCAACGTAAGAACGGGCCTTGGCCGGGCCCTGGCTGAAAAAATCGGCCCGTGCAGTGCTCTAGTGCGTACTCCTGAGAAACAGGCTGCCTACCGCGCGCGTCAGCACGAGTTGGCTTGTGAACAGGCTCGTCGCTTGCTCTCATTACTGGCGCGCAAAAAGGGGCCGCGCAACTTGCACGCGAAAAAAAAAACACTGAGAGAACCACAGATCTGTAGCAGCACCAACGAGGCGACGCGCAGAGCTGCTGCCGACGCCGTTCGCGTTTCCCCACGCTCGCGCCGAACGCGCGCGGTGTCCGTAACTGCAGCCGATGCCTCTAGCGGCAGCTCGGCAGGTTTCCACCAGAGAACTGGACACTCGTCGAGTAGCGTCGGAAGTGGCTGCCTCTTCTTGCCTCGCAACGTTTCAATATAAGTTCCTGCTGTAGATCTGTGTTTACTTATGCTTACGCAATTGCATCACGTGCAACACAACACATCTTCGCTGTTTGATCATGTTCACGGAGCGGAAGGGCGGTAATTTTGCGGGCTTTCTTTAAGGCTTCGAAAAAGAACTTTTATGTAGGACGTTCATTGTGCAGCTTCAGGCGGCCACATTCCGACAGATGCAGAATGTACAAAGGCGCGTATACTCAATTTTGGAGCCTGCGAGTGGATAATGTTAGCATGTCCGGTATTCCGGTAAACGCAAGCGGACTGGGCGTTTTACCGGATGAGCGTAGGTACAAACGTAACCGGCCTGCACGGTGCACCTAGCGGCGCAGAGCTCAACCACACAAACACAGAGCTAATATTGCAGTAACCAAGTGTACTGTACTTCACTGATGGCGTAAATTTTTGGCATGGGGCACCAGCGCCAGCAGCAAACTAAAATAAACTTGGTTAGTGCAGTATTAGCTGTATTTGGCTGGTTGTGCTTTGCGCCACCAGGTGGCTGGACCGTGCAGGCCGTTCACGCATGCGCTTGTGTTTACCGTAATACCGGACACGCTAAAACTCTCTCATAAATGATAGTGTTGGTGATGTCCAGGCCTGAAGCCCCTAACTACGGTGTCTGTCATAGCCCAAGTGGCACCGTATAAAAAATCAGGGGTTATCAGTCAAGATTACACTAATAATCAGTGCCAACGTTTTCATAGATTAACCAGCTTCATAAGAACACACCTTCAAGTGCACGTCAGAATATTGCACGCGATGCACATAACGGTTCAAAATTCGAGCTGGTTTCGGATAAAATCGCTTCAAGTCGTCAATCTTGCTACACTGACGCACTTTGTAGTCGTCACGGTACATGTAGGACGGGCACAAGATGAGGGTGGTGGCATCTAAGCGGCGACAGACGCCGTTTTATAAATATTCGAATGCTGCCACGCAGTACAAAGCGAACTGCAGCCCAAGAGTAACATTGCGTTAAAATCCTGGGCAAATTTTGCTTGTTCTAAAACGTCATCGGCTTATTTTTTGGTCCACTGTAGGAGGGAGGCCATTTCTAATTACCCCTGACCTGCGCTAGGCGATTGCAAGTTGTGTCTGCAAATTTCCTAATGATATCACGCCAGCTAATTTCCTGCGTCTTCGACAGCGCGTCCTTTCTCCTTGCACCCACTTGCCTCAATCTTCTATGTTAACCTCCAAATTTCTACCACATATTTTAGTACTGGTAGAGTGTAATGATCGTACACTTTCCTTTTCAACGACAGCGGTGAGTTGCCGATCATGATTTGGTAATGCTGGCCTTATGCGCTCCAACCCCTTTTCAGTCTTCTGTAAATTTTATTCTCAAGATCAGGGTCCCCTGTGAGTTACTGACCTAGATAAACGTACTCCTGTGCAGATTCTAGAGGCTGACTGCCGATCAGGAATTCTTGTTTGTTTGACAGGCTATTCAACATTATCTTTGTCTTCTGCATATTAGAATCTACTTTTAAATTTTCTTGGCTAAGGTCCTCAATCATTTGTTGCGATGTGTCCCGAGCATTCCTCAACAGGACAATGTCATCTACAAGCTAACTGTTGAGATATTCGCCATTGATCCTCACTCTAAATGTTTCACAGCCTAACATATTGAACACTTCTAAGCATGCACAGTGAAGATGATTCGAGAGATTGTGTCTCATTGCCTGATCTCTTTCTTGTTAAGAATTTTACCACTTTTCTAGTGGACAAGTAAAACATGTGAAGCCAGAACTGATTGATGCAGAGTCTGAGGCAGAGTCGAAGCCTGAGAAGTTGCGGATACGTGCACTGTGGCTGAACGTAAACATGCCAGACCCACATAAACGACATAATTTTGTAGTTGTCCGCCGAATGCTGTAAGCATCACGGCCTTAATGTGAACCCCATTCAGTCTTCAGTACAATCCACAGGATATGCACTTAGACCGGTTATTACACGCAAATTTAGTAGCTTCGTCCAAACGCACTGAATTATGGGATCGAACTGTGCGCCGCTGGGAAGGAACACAAGACAAGATAGACAACATAATTTGGGCGACGCAAAGGCTGATCTTGCTGATACCACGTGTTTTATTGACCACGCTTAGAGCCGTGCACGCTTCACATTGTTCATTTCGGGATACCAGGTCACTGCGGGCGGCTTTTGATGTCGTCATATTGACTTCACTACTGCGCAGCAGGCGTGGAGCACTGTAAGATCGTCGCCGACTGGAAGACAATTCTAGCGCAGAATTCACGGACGCCTATGAAGGCATTCTTAAGTGAGAGGAGATAAAAAATAGAAACATCGCACGAATGGACTGGAAGACTTGAGTGACATCATTTCTTCCAGGGCTCGTGTTATTCCGTGGTTTAGAATAATTTATATATTACATTCTGAGGTTTTACGTGCCAAAATTGCGATTTGATTATGAGTCACGCCGTAGCCCCGGGGACTCCGGCAACTTCGACCACCTGGCGATCTCTAACGTGCCCCCACTGCCGGGACACGGGCGTTTTTGCATTTCGCCCCCATCGAAATGCGGCCGCCGCGGCCGTCATTTGATCCTGCGATTTCGCGATTGGCAGCTCAACACCATAGCCGCTAAGCCAACGCGGCGGCTGGTTTAGAATAAGCATCTCCAGCCAATCATAACACGACGATGGCTGTCTATTGCTGTCGCTTTTCTTTGTCGTCTGGTCTGCCCATGACCTGTTGCCTTTTACTGGCTTTGCACATGCTAAACAAAAGCGTAGTGGCGTCTTTATAAGCGTTATACTGTGCACCTTTTTACCAAAAAGTGTCTCCAGTGACACGCGTCAGTGTGGTTATATGTCAATATGTGTGTGTGTCTGCGTGTGTGTGTGTGTTTGTGTGTGTGTGTTTTCTTCCGGCCTCTGACTCGACGTAACCGAAGCCTTACTAAATTCAGAGGACTTCACTGTACATATCTTAATACCGTAAGTGCACATATTCTGCGCATTTATTTATTTTATTTTATTTAGGAATACTGCAGGCCTTAGAAGGCCCAGGCAGAAGGAGAAAGGCGCATAGAAAAATTAAAATACAATAGATTGACGAAGGAGTAGAAAAGCTCCGGGAAAATGTAATAGAGAGTAGGAATGCATGATGAGTAAAGCACCTAAATAATGCATAGAGGGTGACACATACAAATTGAAACACTGTTTCATGGACACAATTTCAAAGCACTGGAAATGTAACGAGAAAAAGAGGAGTATATAATTCAATATTATTACAACGCGTACATCAATAAATAATGCATAACGATACAAAATTAAAACAATATTTCATAACAACAAGGACTAATTGTAGATTGTAATAGGCACTATTGAGTCAGTGCTGACAAGTTTGCTATAAGGTAGGCTCTTCCATTCCGTTACTGTGCGAGAGAAAAGGGAATACATAAAGACGTTGGTTCTACCATTATAAGGCGCTAATGAGTCAGCGTGGCAATGTCTCGTTCGGCGGGCAGTGAGGGGTGTTATATAAGGTTCGGGTGAGAGAGATAGTTTATGCTTACTCAGTAAGAACAGAAATTTAAGCCTATAATATTTTCTTCCCAGTTGCAAAGGCTGAATATTGTGTTCAGCCATTAACTGGCTTGTAGAATCACTTGAGCGATATTTGGAAAAGATGAACTTTACTGCTTTACGTTGTATCATTTCTAGCGCATCGACGTTAGTTTTAGTACAGGGATCCCATACACTAGCGGCGTACTCAAGGTGTAGGCGATAAGACGGGTTTCAGAAGGAGCGTGCTTTAATTTATGCCTCAGGTAGCAAAGCTTTTTAAAAGCTGAGTCGCAAAGATGAGAGATGTGCGAGTTCCAACTAAGGTTACTGGCTATTGTAACATCGAGGCACTATATATTCATTCACCTCCGTAAGAGGTTTGGATGCTTGGCTATAGGTAAACAATAATTCATTAATTTTTCTAGTGATCTTCATAAATACTCTTTTATCAATGTTAAGCTGCATATCCCAGCGTGCACACCAAGCCAGTATGTCTTGAAGGTTAGAGTTTAGAGTAACTGGATCTTGTTGGCAGGTGATTTCATTAAAGAGCAGACAGTCATCAGGAAATAGTTTTATTTGTACGGGCTGAGTAACAGTGTCTACTATGTCATTAATACATATGTTAAATAATAATGGTCCAGGAACACTACCCTCGGGAACAACAGAAGTGACAGGAAGGATACTGGAAGAACAACAATCAACAACTACGAATTGCGTACGGTTGAAAAGATAAGCGCGAATCCAATTTACGAGATGTCAAGGAATGTTGAGATGTTAAAGTTTTTCTATTAGCTTTGCGTGCGACACAAGATCAAATGTTTTCCTGAAGTCCAAAAATATGTCTGTTTGCCCTGATTTGTCGACAGTGCTAGCGAGACTGTGAATTACAGTGGTTAATTTGGTTACAGTGGAGAGGCCCTTTCGAAAGCCGTGCTGCATAGGAGATAGAATGGTTCTATCATTGAGAAAACTATTCATTTCAGAAGCAATACTGTGTTCTAAAAGTTTGCAACAAGATGAGGTTAGTGATATGGGGCGGTAGTTTGCCATTAGTGATGGATCGCTTTTCTTTAGTATCGGAACAATACGAGCAGAAAGACAGTCGTTAGGAAGCATGATGATGAAAGGGATGCACGAAAGATAATAACAAGAAAGCGAGATAGCATTTCGGCGTACCTGTGAAGAAACCTGGAGACGATTTTGTTTTTATATTCAGAAGCACAGAAAAGACGCCCGACAAAGAAATAAAACTAAAATCATCATTGTGTGCTACGCCATTCACACGAGGGGAAACGGGCGAGTTCGAAAAGACACTGATAAAATAAGCATTGAAATGATGAGCGATATCTTGTTTAGCGACGACAGGATTGCCCTCATGCATAAGAAGGTCAAATTATTTATTTTTTTGCTAAGTGAATAGCAATTTAGAAATAAGAAAGCTTTGTTGGTCTCTGAGAAGCAGGCAGATGTGCCGTGCTATGAGATAGTACCCAGCAGGGTGTAGTTCTTTTTACACCGAACGCACCTTAACGATTTGGAGCAATGAAAGGCTGGCGTCATGTAACGTACGTTTGTATATATTGAATCGCAGGCCACTTTATGAGGACACCCTTGTCTGCATATTATTTATTGTAACAAAATGTATGAACGACTGATAAACTGAAACCATGCTCACCTGTTAAACGATGCTTCATGGCGGCATGGATCTTTGTAGTCCATTGGAGCCGAGAGGCATAGACCAACCCGACAGGTGTTCGCTCAAAAGCCGTTACTCACACAGAAAAGCATTCGTACGCGTTCCTTTAACGCTACTGGCTAAAAGAGGTATCATGCAGCAATTATTCCTTCCGTTTATGAGATGTATATTATTTCACAGCATCACGCTTGCTCGAGCACTCCACGTGATTTTTATATCGCTGGTTGTACGTGATTTTATTCCTCATTTCTTTCGTTTTATATGTCATCGTATTGACGTCCCGTTTCGTATAAAGGACAGGAATGCCGTAAGTCGTACGCATGCGTTCGCTCACACCGTAGGCCACAGGATGAGCAAAACTTTGGGCACAGACAATACGTCCCTTCGACTTAGCGCTGAATTGAAACTATGAGCAATATAAGAGAAGGCTGAGGCTAACAGCATGAGAGACGAAAGAGAATTCTCCAACAGCAACAAATTTTCACAATTAGAAAAGTTCAGGGTTGTTTTTGTTGTTTCATTTCGCATGGATAATTATATTAGCCTCAAAAGCGTCTGAAAAATAATCAGTACTACTATAAGCGAGGGAAAGCTCAAATAAGCATAAAGTTGACGTGCTGTAAACACACCAATGACCAGCTTGACGGTTGTCATGACGGACACCACACTTCTATTTGCTACCACCCAATAGAGTGTCATGACGAGTACGAAAAGCCAGGCTATTGCGCGCATATAGAAACACAGCCTATAAGAAATGAAGTTTGCAGCACAGTATTAATTTTACGACCTTCCAGTGCAGCGCATGACCAATACAATTAGGCACTAAAACTACTCCATGCACTTTAAATGACAAATCACAGCGCCACAATCATATAAGCCCGCACCATCCACAGCTATCAGTTGCGGCCTTTGGCCATTCGGCCGCAACAGCGTGTTCCAACGCCTACCCGTGTCAGCCCGAGCTACGCAGATACACATAATTATGTTTGTAAGACTGCTACCCCCTATCATAGAAATTTCTTGCTACGTTGGCAACTGCGACGGCTGTTTAAATGTGCGAATCGACTTATGATTGCTATTGACACAAGTACTGAAGTTCGCACCTGTGCTACTATTTCATATACCCCTTTTTTAGACTGCAGCCCTCGTCTTTGCAGGGGCGGGCATCGCAAGCTTGTAGATGTTACGAACAGTTTTAGCTTTGTGGGTACGCTTCTTTCGAAAGGCTTTTGTTATACCAAAATTTATTTGTAAATTCGCTTAGTGAATTCTGCACGTGATTTCTATATTAAATATTCCCACGCTTCGAGTTGTCGAATATTTCGTTCTCGCCTTACAATCTACCAGCTTCCTGCTTAGAGCAGATGCTAGAGCGATCTCCCAGGAAAATCTTTGGTCCCGGCTCCGATTCGCTTACCAAGACGAACGCTTCTTCAAATGCGTAGTTTTATTTTTTTTAGGACGCACTTACGTGTTTACTTTGTGCACTCGTACAGAATTGAGGCGAGTGGTGATGCTTCTATATAATAAAGCTTCCTTCTCATTTTCCATATTAGTGAAGCGTATATGCTCATAAAGTTCTACTACAGAGTCATTCTAGCTTCATAGAGAGAATGGTTGGTTAACTAAATGACCAACTTATTTAATGAATAATCCGGTTGAACGAAACTTCAGAAACAAGAAGCAATGAGACATGGTCTAGTGGTGAAGAATTCAAGGTAAAGATCTACCGCTTGGTCTTGAACTTGCACCCAAATCTCAATAAAATAGTTTTTGCATGCTGCCGCCATTAAAATCAGGCTACCATGCACGGCCTGTATTTTAACCCTCCCCATTATGCTCTGCGTCAGGACACCATAGCCACTGATTGGCAACCGCGGCTGTAGCAAACAATGATGTATGATATAAACATTGAGAAACATAGGTGCCCGAACTGAGCTTCTACATAGTGCACTGTATACCATGAAATGTATACGTTCTACTGATTGCCCTGCCTCTCATTAAAAGTACTCAGCGGGTATCCCACCCCCTACAGCCTAAAACAATAGCTATCTTCATCTTGAGAAAAAGGCGAACGATGCCTTACCAGTCATTTTCTTTGGCATTCCTGCAAGAGACCTTTTCATCGACAAATGCTCAATAAAAGCTCATGCATGTCCCAATGACAACAATCTGCGCAACAATGTGGAAAGTAGCCATTGTACTTTTCGTGAAATGATATCCACAGGACGACGGACGCAGATCTTCCGTAACTTCGTAAAACTTCGTAAAACTACTTCCTTCGATTTCTTTCTTCGTTATACTGCGGTCCAT
The DNA here is from genome assembly GCF_013339745.2 of Dermacentor silvarum. Classification (NCBI taxonomy): domain Eukaryota; kingdom Metazoa; phylum Arthropoda; class Arachnida; order Ixodida; family Ixodidae; genus Dermacentor; species Dermacentor silvarum. The sequence goes on along the minus strand of NC_051160.1, from coordinate 110,708,130 downwards.
GTGGTTAGATTCATAGAGAGAATGGTTGGTTGACTAAATGACGAACTTAAGTTGTCAGCTATAAGTTGTGTCCTTTGGCCAATTGGCCAAAGGACACAACTGGGGAGAGGAAAATAACATTGACTCTGACGACAAGTGCGACATTTGCGATCTCTGTGAACTACTTTTTCTACGTTGTCGAGGTATGGCTTCAAGACAACTGACGCTTAGCGCCTTTAAATGTCGTTATTACGCTAGCCTGCAAACCACAAAAGAAATACAAAAAAATCGAAGGAGAATGAGACATGGAACAAATGCGCCGGTGAACGTTGTCGAGCAAATGTGGCTATAAAATGTATATGTTATGCAGACTGTCCTGCCTCTATTAAAGGGAGCTAGACCTTTGAGAAACCAACAAGACACCAGGAAGTACTGCTTTGTAGATGAAGAATTGGGCGCACCTACAGGGCTCACGCGTATCTTCTAACTGGAACTAACCCTCCGACATGCAGTGGGTGTGATAATAGCCGTACAGTCCTTCATGTTCTTGTTTAGTGCCCATTAGCAGAACAAGAGAAAGAAAAGTAGTTCCCCTCCTTATACCGCCAGAATATACCTCTGCACCCAGCGTTCTTTTCAGCAATGACTTTTTACAGCGAAGCTGTCTGTGGCTAGGATTCGGGATTTTATGGCTTCCGCGCGGAAAAACTCTCCCCCAAAAAGTGAGAGCGAAAGAGCTAACAACAGAAGCAAACGCATATGGCCACTCGCGTCGGAGCTCGGTTGAACGGCCAGCTGTGTCTGAAACGATGTGTCTGTGTACGTATGACCTAGTACGTGACGTAGTGTCCGCCGGATAAGACGACCAAGGAGAAAGGGTTGGCGCCCCTCGGCGCAACCGCGCGAACGCGCTTGTGCCACTGCTCACGCGTTCGTCGTTTTCTTCCACAGCTGGCTCTGTTTTGCCCATCATCATTCCAGCGTAAAATTTCATTTCTCTTCTGTCGTCGCAATGGGGAGGCCGCGTTTGCGGGGCATGAGTCATTGCTTAAGGGGGTATGTCCGTCTTACGTGACGGATAGATTTAAAAAGAGAGGTGACACGTGAATCTGTGTGCGTACTTATTGTCACGATGACCACCGATCAGGAGAATAAATATGTTTGTACCTTTGTTCAAAATTCTGTGTCACCTTTGCGTCGTGCGCTAAACAGCTTAGCTGGTTATCCACGTTCACAGAGTGGAACGGCTCATGAATGTTTTTTTTTATTTTAAGACTATATTAAAATTCTTAGCAGCGACGAACACATTAGAAATTATTTGGCCTGTCTACTTGTGGCACAGCCTCTCCTTAGAGGCTAGGGCTGCAATGCAGTCACTTACAGAGCACATGCCTCGCAGCCCTAGTGCTGAACAGCTCTGCTGAGGGACTAGCACTTTTATAGCCATAGCACTCACTGTTCATCGACATTATGAAAACAGATAAGTACTTCACGCCATTTACAGCGAATATTTTTAGGCCTATGTACCACTGTTTCGCTCCTGCCATCTGCAACTCACCTTCTCATTGAAGAACATCACATTGCCATTCATCACCAAGTATCATGCCGCTCTTTGGCCATCTCTCGCCCTTGCACCAACAATACTCATCATCTCCTGCCTCTCATTAAAATAATTGCGCGGGCAACCAGCCCCATATAGCGTAAAACAAAACCTACCTTAATTGTGTGAAAAATGTAAACGATGCCTTACCAGTCAACATCTTTTCCTTTGGCATTCTTGCAGGAGACCTTTGCATCCACTGATGCACAATATAAGCTCATGCATGTCCCAATGACAGCAATCTGTGCAACAATGTGGAAAGTAGCCATTGTACTTTTCCTGAAATGATGTCCACAGGACGGCGGATGCGGAACCCCTGTAACTTCGTAAAACTGCTTCCTTCGATTTCTTTCTTCGCTGTACTGATGCCGCTGTAGTTAGCCTTGTAACTGACGCACGGTATCCACCGAAGCTTTCTCAGAGTAGTCTAAGTACTTATAATAAAATCTATCTGCACCATGGAAAGATAAGAGCACACAGGTTTCTGGGGAGAGGAAAATAACATTGACTCTGACGACAAGTGCGACATTTACTCTCTCTGCGAACTACTTTTTATACGTCGTCGAGGTATGATTTATTCAAGACAACTGACGCTTAGCACCTTTAAATATCTTTACTACGCTAGCCTGTGAACCACAAAAATAATAATAACATTGAAGGAGAATGAGGGATAGGACAAGTGCGTCAGTGAACGTTGTCGGCCAGTCGTAGCTGCGAAATTTTTCAACCTTCCTGTCTTTCAGCTTGAGTTCTTGCCGCGGATAGAAACAAGGATATGTCAAATAAAATAATTTTCTGACTGGCTTTTTTCATGCTGTGACAGAAAAATTAACCTGTTGACGTCCATGGATCGGTAGAGAAACGATGTTAAAAGGTTGCACGACGACTACCCAAAACTTGAGATTTTACTGCTTTCACAAGAAGCAAAGCGGAATGACATTCAAAGACGTAAGTCAGGTCGTACACTGTTGGGTGACAAGTAAAACTTTTCTTCGATAGCTAGCTATGCCCATTAATCAGCTCGGATGAGTTCATAATAATTCTCAGGACTTTTGCGCAGCCTCTGCGAAGATTTCTAAAAAAGTCCAAGAAACAATCTATGAAACGTATGCCAATTTTAGAACGCAGCTCTTAGGCATGCGTCCTGCGGTGACCGTCGGCGTTGTCCCGATATCATATATGAAAACAAAGCACTGCATGATCAGGACCCAATAAAGTTCCTCATACCATACCATACTGCATGAGGAGGTATGCGGGGGCTGCTTTGAATCGTGCCCACGCATCACCCACGCGCTGCCGCTCGCGATCTCCCGATTAGCGAAGCAGTTGCGCCACACTTCGCCCCCTTTGCAACGTGCCGCACGAGATAGGGTGTCCACGCCAGCCAGTGTATCCCGAAATGAAAACACGTATACAGCTGCGCACAAATTTCGCATTCATCATCATCAGCCTATATTAACAATAAGCCAGCCGTAATGTGTGGTTCGTATTAAGAAACCGTCGCGCCGTAGCGATGGCAACCAGGAGGGCAGCGCGGCGCATGCGCACGGTGTCTCCTCCTCGCCAGCTCCCTCCCTTCTGTACGCGCAGCTCTCTTCGCAGCGCGCTGAGCCAGGAAAAAAAGGCGAAAACTTACACTAGACCGAGCAAAGCTCAAAACACAGCGAAGCTGGCCGAGTAATTTCGTCTCTTGGTTGTAGCTAGGTTGAATTCGGCTATGTCGAGGTTTAAACTTGGTTATAGCTAGGCCTATACTCGTGTACGTCATCCGTGCTAGTACTGGAAAGGCTGCGGTAGTACTGCAAAGGTGCCGTCACTAGGCTGATCTCGGAAGCAGAAATTGAAGTAGGAGGTAAGGCACTAAGACAACCGGTAGGTAAGCTCTCCCAAGTAACAAAAGGCCTAATAAGGAAACGACAAAACATGAAAGTATCAAACTCGAGAGATCAGATAGAATTTGCTGAACTGTCAAAACTGATCAACAAGAAGAAGGTAAGGGATATTCGAAACTATAACATGGAAAAAATTGGGGAAACCGTAAAACATGGAGGCAGCATTAAATCAGTCAGAAGGAAACGTGGCATGTGACAAGGGAAAATGTATGCACTGAAAGTTAAGCAGGGTAATATCATCAGAAATTTCGATGACATAGTAAACGAAGCGGAAGAGTTCTGTACTGACCTGTACAGCTCTAAGAGCAGCCAAGCTACTTTCATTCGAAGTAGTGATGAACAGGATACGGAGGCTCCTTCTATAACTATCGATGAAGTTAGAAGGGCCCTGAAAAACATGACCAGGGGAAAACCTGCTGGAGAAGATGGAATAACAGTAGATTTAATCAAAGATGGAGGAGATAACATGCTTGAAAAGCTTGCGGCCCTTTATACGCAATGCCTCACGACTTCAAGTATATCAGAAAGCTGGAAGAACGCCAACATCTTACTCATTCATACGGAGGCAGACGTTACAGAAGTGAAGAATTATAGGCCCTTTAGATTGCTTTCAGTATTGTATAAAATATTCACCAAGATAATTTCCAATAGAATCAGGGTAACACTTGACCCAGACAACCAAGAGAACAGCCTGGCTACAGGAAGGGATATTTTACAATGGATCATATCCATGTCATCAATCAGGTAATAGAGAAATCTGCGGAGTACAATGAACCTCTCTATATGGCTTTTTATGGATTATGAAAAAGCATTTGATTCAGTAGAGATACCAGCAGTCATAGAGGCATTGCGTAAACAAGGAGTACAGGAGGCATATGTTAATATCTTAGACAACATCTACAAGGATTCCACAGCTACCTTGGTTCTCCACAAGAAAAGTAGAAAGTTACCTATCAAGAAAGGGGTCAGGCAAGGAGACACAATCTCTCCAATGCTATTCACTGCATGCTTAGAAGTATTCAAGCTCTTAGACTGGGAAGGCTTAGGAGTGAGGATCAACGGTGAAGATCTCAGCGATCTTCGGTTTGCAGATGACATTGTCCAGTTCAGCAACAATGGAAACGAATTACAGCAAATGATTGAGGACCTTAATCGAGAAAGTGCAAGGATTGGGTTGGAGATGAATATGCAGAAGACAAAGATAATGTTTAATAGCTTGGCAAGGCAACAAGAATTCAGGATCGCCAGTCAGCCTCTACAGTCTTTAAAGGAGTACGTTTATCTAGGGCAGTTACTCACAGGGGACCCTGATCATAAGAAAAAAATTCACACAAGAATAAAATTAGGTTGGAGTGCATACGCCATGCATTACCAAATCCTGACTAGGAGCTTACCACTGTCGTTGAAAATAAAAGTGTACAATCATTGCATTCTACCGATGCTAACATATGGGGCAGAAACTTGGAGGTTAACAAAGCAGCTCGCTAACAAGTTAAGGACCGCACAAAGAGAGATGGAACGAAAAATGGTAGGGCTAACGTTAAGAGACAGGAAGAGAGCGGTGCGGATCAGAGAGCAAACAGGGATAGCCGACATTCTAGTTGACATTAAGAGGGAAAAAATAGAGCTGGGCAGGCCATGTAATACGTCGGATGGATAACAGGAGGACCATTAGAGTTACAGAATGGATACCAAGAGAAAAGAAGCGCAGTCGAGAACGGCAGAAAACTAGGTGGGGTGATGAAGTTGGGAAATTTGCAGGCGCAAGTTGGAATAGCTAGCGCAAGAAAGGGGTAATTGGAGATCACAGGGAGAGGCCTTCGTTCTGCAGTGAACACAAATATGTGATCATGATGATAATCATAAAAAGTGTTGCAGAATGTTTTACAAGACTTCTTTCATGCAGTTACGCCAACTATTACATGCTATTACTACACAACCAGTAGATCCACACGTGAATGCTGCATCGCCTGGCTCTAAAGGATACGTGGTGGATGTGACATCATCTCAAAGAGAAAAAGCGAAGACCATTATCGTTTCGCCTGTTCTAAACTATTTCACTGAAGGCTATTCTAGTCTAGGCTATTTAAGTCAAGGCTACACTCTAAAAACTAAAGGTGTCAAAAATTGTAAATTCTATTCTATCGATTGAGTAGTTGCATGTACTATGCCAATTTTCAGAGAGAGCAGTAGCAGTACACTATTTTAGCTCTACTGTGCAGGAGGGGAGTAGCTGCAGTAGAAATGATTTTACTTTATTGCAACTAGAGTAACTGCCGAGGTGTAGATTTTCTTTATTGCAGCTAGTTGAGAGAGTTTTGTACCTACTTGTAAAAAAAGAAAAGGGACTAAATGTTTCTTTCAGAAATTACAAGAGCAGGAACTTCCAACTTTGATATATTGTAGTATGCCTGTGTACGTAGCAGTGCCTATTCCAGGCTCACCACTTCATTGTTCTCACGTCAAGAGCATCAAATCCTCAGCTACGTAAAACTTTCACGTATATGACAGTGCCCTTAAGGATTTTGACGTGCATCGTCCGCACATACATACACTGGGAGTCTCCGATGAGCACTGCCATATATGTAGGCGTAAGTACAGTGCTTAAATATTGGACATCGCTGCACTTGCATTTCCGGAAATGTGCTTTCAGGGCCCATGCCTTCACTCGAAGAAGCAAAGCTGCACCAAGCTCACAATTCTTTCAAAAAGCATTGTCAATGCTGAAAAAGAAACAAAAGCATAATTATTAGTCAAATCAGCTAGGTAAGAAGATCAAAATCAAGCATCTTTACTTAGTTCTGGCTCAAGCATCCTGACCGAGACAATTGAGGCAGGCTATGTAAAGCTACGGGTCAGACCGTATGTTCCAGATCCTATTCGATGCTCCAAATGCCAGCGTTTCGGGCACAGTTCCCAGAACTGCCAAGGCCGACAGGCATTTACTAAATTTAGCTCCAGCGACCATGCCTCTGAAAGTTGCGAAAACGCTCCACTCTGCGTGAACTGTGAAGGCGAGCATGCCGCATACTCGCGGTCATGCCCGTCTTGGAAGAATGAAAGGAAATAGTCACAATCAAAGTAAAAGAAAATATAACGTTCAAAGAGGCTCGCAGGCGGGTGTCATACCTGCCTAAAGTCAGTTTTGCCGATGTGGCGCGTCAGTAGGCGGCACCACAACGGCCTCCCGCGGCTATCCGGCCCACACACAGTGATCCGGCGGTGACGCCGTACTTTGACGGCTCCGCCACCTCAGAAGAAGGGGCCATCGACCTCCGGGCTAGTGGCCTCTATGATCACGTCACTCGAGACGAGGCCTTCCCGTCAAACCAACCGCTCGCAAGAGCCAGCGCCTCGCAAGAGGCAATGGACACAACAACCGGCCAGATGGCGCTGCCAGTGCCTAAGGGGCAGCGAGACTCGCGATTGCTCCAAAAAAGACAAACCTAGCGTCATGGCGCCTGGAAAGGGCCCGTGAGCTAATATTCCTCTCTTAAATACACAACACAAACACTTTCCTCATTATGGAGACACAAAGACTACAATGAAATCTTGGAGGCCTTATTCATAACCTCGACAATATTAGAGAACTCCTACACAAACGTAATCTAAAGTTGCTGTGTGTGTTCAGTAGACACATCTGAAACCTACAAACTTTCTTCATAATTACACCATCTTCCGAAAACATCGTGACGAGGCTGACGCCTCGGGCGCTGTAGCAATAGTTGCTGACAAGTCTGCAGCTTGTCGACACGTCGCCCTTCAGACGCTCATTGAGGCAGTGTCAGTTCGGGCCATTCTCTATAATAAATTGGTCACTGTGTGTTCCATTTATATAACCCCGAACCATCATCTCGAGAAAACAGACTTTAGTAACCTCATTGATCATCTTCCCGAGCCATACATGCTCGTGGGGAGGTTTTACCGCTCACAACACGATGTGGAGAGACTCACGGTGCGACGCGAGGAGTCGAATAATTGAAAACATCCTTGTTAACTCAGTTGCATGCCTCTTCAATAAGAAGAATCCAACATATTACAATATCCATCATAATGCATTTTCATCAGTAGACCTGTCGATCGGCTCTGCCTCTCTTTTCTCGGATTTAGAACGGCGTGTAATTAAATATCCGTTCGGAAATAACCCTGAACTTAATAAGCCAACATGAGTCCCCTCCACATGTCCCTCGCTGAAACTGACCTCAGCTGACTGGGAATGCTTTAGCGAATCCACCAACTTATCACAAGCTTTTATAAATAATTTTAGTGTAGATCATGCCGTATCATACTTTAACGCTTTTATCATTGACATCGCTCACAAGTTCATTCCTCAAACACTTCGAGCACCCGTGTCAAGTTCTAATTATTCCGAGGCATTCCTAAAGCACAAACAAATAGCAGAACGCAAGGCCATCGACCACAAATGCAGACAGAACGAACCCTATAACCTGCCTTTTAACATCGCCGACTTGAGAGCCTCCTTGACTGCATGTCAGAGCTCTGCGCCTGGACCTGGCAGGATCATGTACGACATGATTAAACACATCAACAGTGATACTGATATAACGCTACTCGCACTTTTCAATGCCATATGGGCTGCCGGCTACCTTCCTACTGCAGGGAAAAATCCCTTGTCGTTTCACTTCTAAAACAAGGTAAAGACCCCACATTAGTAACAAGTTACCGCCCAATAGCTCTCACAAGTTGTATTTGCGAACTTTAAAAAAAAAATGACATACCATTGCCTTTTACACTTCCTTGAGCCAAACAAAATTCTTGATTCATATCAGTGCGGCTTTAGAGAAAGACGGTCTACAACTGACCATCTCGCGCGCATCGAAGCAAGCATTCGTGATGCCTTCATACGCAATCGTTATCTTCTGGATATGAAAAAGGCGTACGATACAACTTGGCGTTACGGAATCCTGCCGGATCTGTCGGCGATGGTCATCCGCGCCTATATGTTAAACATTATAGAAAGTTACCTACACAACCGTACATTCCGGTTGAAAATAGGTAATGTACTGTCGCGTGCATTCATACAGGAAACTGGGGTGCCTCAGGGAGGTGCTCGGTTGCACGCTCTTTATCGTGAAGATGAACACGTTTCGTGCAGCATTACCACCAGCTATTTTTTTATTTCCTCTAAGTACACGACATACAAATAGCTTTCAAATCCTGCAACCTTACAGTGTGTGAGAAAGGTACAGCAGTGCTTGGACAAAATGTCTAAGTGGGCAGACGAAAACGAGTTCAACGTGAACCCCCACAAAAGTTGATTGTGTTATTTTCACCAGGAAGAAAGGGCTTGCTGCAGATCCCAGCATCGAAGTGTATGGGCAACAAATAACTGTGAACAAATAGCACAAGTTCCCAGGCATCATACTTGACTCTAAACTTGCTTTCATTCAACACATAAAATATCTCAAAGTTGTCTAAAAACAATGAACTTGCTGAAAATTTTATCTCACACATCCTGGGGCAGCGACAGGAAGTGTTTAATGAATCTTCGCAAGAGCCTCATTCGGTCACGATTGGACTATAGTGCCGTGTTATATCAAGCTGCCGCCACGAGCGCGCTAAAGATGCTACATCCCGTCCACCATATAGGTATCCGCCTGGCCACTGGCGCATTCATACCAAGCCCTGTCGAAAGTTTATACATAGAATCAAATGAGTGGTCACTTCATCTGCAGGGAACATACATCAGCTTCACCTATTTTCTCAAAGTGCATGGTAATCAGGAACATCCTTGTTCTATAACCGTTAATGATTTGAGGTGAGCAACGCATTTTCGTAATCGACCTTCTATGAGGTGGCCTTTCTCACTGTGTGTGAGAGAACTTAGCGAAGAGATGGATGTCCCACTTCACGAACATCGCCTAATGCCTCTAGCTAAGCTGTCACCGCCTTGGGAGTGGCAGGTGATAGAATGTGATGTATCGTTTGCAGAGGTCACAAAGCACGCTCCCGAGCTCGAAAGGGCAATGCATTTCCGTGAACTGCAGTCGGAGTGTTATTGCTCCGAATCCCACACCGACGTGTCAAAGTCACATGCTGGTGTATATTACGCGGCTCTTGGTGCCTGTTTTTCTAGATCTGACATATTGAAACCCCTAACGAGTATCTTCACTGCAGAAGCCTATGCAGTACTGTCTGCAGTGAAAGGTATAAAGAAATTACAAATAGAGAACGCAATATTATGCACAGACTCGTTAAGTATTGTAAAAGCGTTAATTTCCTTATAAAAAAGCATAAAAATCCTGTTTTTATTGAGCTTTGCTCATTCTTGTGCAATATCGATCTCATAGACATATAACAATATGCTGGGTTCCTGGCCCTAGAGGAATCGAGGGTAATGTGCTTGCCGACGAAATTTTGAAATCAATAGCATAGCAAGGTATTAATCTTTCCGCTGCTGCCCCTGCCACAGATCTCAAGCGTTTCATGCGAAACAAACTGCGAAACCACTGGCAATGCTTGTGGGATGCTGAAACGAACAATAAGCTTCGCGTGATTAAGCCGAAATTTGTTTTCAGACACTACACTACGAAAACACGAAGAACGGTTGTCCTCTTGTATCGTCGCAGAATAGGACACGCATTTGGCACCCAGAGTTTTTTGCTGACTGGTGATGAACAACCAGTATGTGCTAGATGTGGTGAGAGGCTCATCATCCTCCATGTCCTCCTAAAGTGTCGGGAAGCCGAAACAGAGAGAAGGAAACATTTTCCTCTCGCATACCGCTATTGTGTCCCTCTCCATCTCGCTATGTTTCTTGTTAAAGAACCGCTCTTTAGCACCAAAGCATTCCTCGCTTTCTTGAACGATGTTACCCTACATGTCATAAGCCCAATAAATTCGTAGTACATCCTCTTTCCAGAGGATGCCGCTGTAACAGTAGTTCAGTATAGCACATACCTCCAGGCCCTTGTGGTTCAAGGGCTCTGTTTAAGCAGAAGTGCTTCTTGGCAATCGTTGCACCTGACATATTCTGTATACCGTATAATTTTTTCGCAATGCATTCTTCATGCTCGTAGTACACCTCAGTAGTCATTGCCATAATCTTATTACATGCAGATTTTACACACTTCAGAGCGACTATCTTTAGGCCCCTTTACAGCCGCATCTCATCTGTTTCTCAGAATTCATCGCTCCACTGCGAACTAACTAACTGGCATGGAGCTCTTTGGCCATACCTGGTCCTTGCGCCACTAAACAGCACACATTAATTCATTCATCCATTCGTACCATAAACACTATCCGTGGCGTCGTTTCCGATGGTGGTTTGATGGAGTTGACTGAAACTGAACTTCTAGAGGGCTAGAATGCTCAGAATGTAATCAATGTCAAACGAATTAAAATGAGACGTGACGGCTAAAAGATCAATATGAAGCACCTAGTACATGAATTTGGCTGAAGCGGGCTGCCCAACACTATCGAGGCAGGGTGTGTGAATATCTAGGTAAGATAGTATGTCTAGTGCTTCTTTACGCAATTCTTTACCCGCCAGTGATTCATCCACAGTTCACACAACTGCATACGCCGCCAAGCTTTTGCGAAATTAAATGATATAAACACTCCTCTGAATTCTGTAAAAGCTCACTTCACTGTTTGAACTCTCAAGGAGAGCATGCCGCATACTCGTGGTTATACCTATCATAGAGAAAACAAAACGAAATTATGGCATTCAAAGTCAAATAAATTATATCGTTCAAGGAAGCACGCAGGCGGGTCTCATAAGTGCCAAAGAACAGCTTTGCCGAAGTAGTGCGTCAGGGTGTAGAGCCACAATGGCTTCCGGCGGCTATGCGGCCTACACGAAGTGAGCAGGCGGCGACGCCATCCGCCCTCTTGTCGGCTATAGCCACCGCTACTGCGCCGTCCCAGAATAATGGGACGGCAGAACAGCATAACTGAGCTCCGGGCTGGCGGCCTCAAGTATCTCGTCCCTCAAGACGAGGTCTTCTCGTCAAACACACTGCTCTCCAAACTGCTTGTCCAGCGCCTCGTGAGAAGCAATGGATGCAAAACAGGGCGTGACGGTGCAGCAAGCGCTTAAGGGGCCCCTAAACCACCCAGAGGTCGAAATTTAGTAGTGGTGTTGCAGTTCACGAGTCTGCAACGAATACGTAGCCGCGAGAATTTTTCGAATCGCCAACGCGCTTTTCAAAACACTGTCCACTTCCGGTTAAGGCACGGCCATGCTAGCGGCACACATACCGACGGCGAAACGGCCTCCAGTGCCGTAGAATGTCTGCCGCGCGAGAGGTGTCCAAAGTAGACGGCAGTTCGGCCGGCGCACCGCCCACCGTACGACCGACTGGCCGATCAACGACCGCGAAGCTGCGTGCCCCCGCCACCGGCGACACAAACATCGTCTGCAGCTTCTGTTCCAAGCAAATTAATTTTCGCTTGATAAAGTAATGCGTGATTGTACATTTTATGAAAAGCGATATCCACTGTTAAACGTTAAATACGAACGAGAGGTCCGATACTTGTCGAGCTCAGCTGCAGTACACAGCTACCAACGGCAGACGACCGGCTCCGCTGTGTTCGCATCGCAGCCGACGGTGCCGCTAATATCAGCGTATTTTCTTTCAGTACAATTATGCGACAACGTAAGAAACTACCGCGGCTTGTGAGCGCTGGTGATTCATTCCGAAGCGCCGTCCGCTTTAGCTTTGAAGTGAACCGGAAAAGGCCCACCCACGATATCGGCGCCGTCGAGTGATCAGCGGCGGTGAGACTGCCAGCGGTGCCAGAGTGACCACTCCTCGATCGCTGATTGACCACTTCGCTGCTGCCGCACAAATGGGTCCCGGTCCTCTCCTCTCTCCGGCAAGGATATCTCGCCGTTTGGGAGCAAAACCGCCGTCGAACGGCGGCCCGCGAATGGCAAACGGCGTGCGGCGAGTTGCCGTGCCGATAACATGGACGGACCTGAGACGCGACTCCGCGCTTCTCGGCGACCCCTTGTTGGTGCCCTGCCGGCCCGTACGTGCTCAGGCAAAGCGCGCCGCTATGGAGCCTGTGTTGCGCGCTCGTCTAGAAAGGCCAACACTGTCGCACTCTGTTCGCGCAGCTAATAAGACCTCTAAGCAAGACTATGTTGGAACGTGGGCGATGTGGCACATGCGTTGCGGGCTGTAGTTAGCGATTCGCAAGCGCGCACAAGCGAGCAACACGACGCGGAAATAGCAGGGAGCGTGAGTACCTTCTAGCAGACTAACCGGAAGTCGTAGATTCTTGTTCGACCAATCGACATCGTCTGCCCCTGGTGACATCACCAGACCCACCCTGGTGACGTCACGACGACCGCTGGAGATACCGGAAAGGCCCGGACAGGAGAACGGCACTGTTTTTTTTTTTTTTTTTTTTTTTTTTTTTTTTTGTGGCGCGCCTGCGGCGCGTAGCGCTGCCGCGTTTGGCATCGTTGATCGTGACGGCATTCTGAAATCGATGAGCATGTTTACTTGAAATGTTAAAAAAATGACGGAGGTGGTTTAGGGGCCCTTTAAGAGCTGTGCGACTCCATCGACCACTCCAAAAAGTCAAAGCTCGAGTTTTGGCTCCGGGAAGCGTATTTACAATTGCTAGTAGGTACAGCGTTTGACCGCTGGCGCCACGCTGCGCCGCTCGCGCGTACCATGTTTGTAGCCGCCGCCGTTGGAACAGAGAAGGCGTTGACGGAGAAAACGCTGGGCTGGTGCTGACTAGCCTGCTGTTGGGATCGGTGGTATTATAAATGCATCACTGTTTTGATGATCCAAATATAATCTCACTATCAGGGAGGGAGCAGTCTACCTGACTGGAGCAGTATTTTTTTATTTGGGGTGTTGCTACGCTGCGCTCCGCAACACCCCAACGACCGCCGCTTCGCGTCGGTGCCCGGTACCACGGCTGCCGCGGTGGCACCGGGGTTCAAACGACCACGCTGGCAAACAGAGAGGAAAAAAAGAAAAAGAAAAACGTGATATTAAGAAAAAAATTCCAGCCCGGGCGGGATTCGAACCAGCGAACGCGCGATCACAAAGCGAGCGCCGTAGCCACTCAGCCACACAGCCACGCTTGGAAGGGTTGCATTCATTCGAACCATATGATTGCGTTCGAGCGCCCTCGGCGAAAGAAACCACCTAGAAACGCGGTACGCGCGAGCGTCGCAGCGTGGCGCCAGCGGTCAAACGCTGTACCTACTAGCAAATGTAGTGTTGCCTCCGGGAAAGGGCCCCATGAGCTAATTTCCGTTTCTTCACGATACAGCACAAACACTTCTCTTGGTATGCAGACACAAATACGACTATAGAACGTCCGCGTTCTCCATAACCTCGTTGGTATCGAAGAACTCCTCCCTGAATGCAATCCAGAGGTGCTGTGTGATAAAGAGTCGTACTTGAAGCTAACACATACAAACTTTCTCCTGCAATATAGTATTGTTAGAAAAAAATCGTGGCGATGCTCACGTTGATCAGTGTATACCATATCGCTCTTGCGAACTTGGGACGCCTCTTGAGGTAGTGGCAGCACAAGCAAACTTATTCAACAATTACCATCTTGTGGTTATACTTGTCATCTAATCAACAACTAAAAACAGTGATTTCTATACTCTGGTGTGTCAAATTCCTGAACCCTACATAATCATATGTGATTTCAATGCCCACAACAGTCTCTGGGGAGATTCCCGGTGTGACACTAGAGAGCGACTCATTGAAAATACGCTAGAAAAGCGCTAGAAAGAGTCAATATCGGGTTTATTCTGTCCTACAAAGGGGTGGGCACAATAGTAGAGCAGCAGGTTGCAGGTTTGTTTCCCCTCAAGGGCGTCTACGTCATCAGGCGTTTGGTGTGTTGCGACACCACGGACTCGAGCACATGAGGGTTGGACCCTTGCCGCGCTTCACCGTGCTTGGCTTAGCCGTGTCCGGTGAAAATCGAATCCTGGGGGTTGAGCCGAAGCCGGGTTTTTGTACCTTTACGGCCCCTCGGCAGAGGCAACACACCTCTTTGGCCTCTGCTTCACGTAGACGGCACCCCCGGAGTGACCCACTGGGGGAAATCGGTAGTTGCCTTTTCCTATCTTCCTCTCGAATCTTCATCTTTCTCTCACTTTGCATCTTTCCTGTGCTCTCTTCACTTCTATTTACTTCCGATATTCCCGCGGCAAGGGTTAACCTTGTGTGGTGCAACTAACCTTGACTGTACATATTTGGTTATAGCGGCAACGTACAGTTGGCGCTATAACCTTGTTTCCCATATCACTTGTTTCCCATACGTCCTGCGGCGTCCCCTAGTTGGGCTCCATGGTGGGTGGCTGACGTTCCTGCCGAAATCTAGATACAATTATGGACAGTGCTTTCAACAAACTTCCTGATCGCCCTGAGAAACGAGGGCGCACCGAAGATGTCTTTCAATTTTAAACGTTAAACTTTAAACTTTAAACGTTATCACGTGATCCACTCTGATAAAGGTGAAAAGACAGTGAGAATGATCTCACCCTTCCTCGCCTTGAGATCTGTGACCGAAGTTTTCGGTCCAGGTTAGAAAGCATCGAAAATGGCCTGTGGCGATTTGCTACTCGACATCAGCGATCAGAAACAGCATAAAAAAATGTCACAGTTTCGCCCTAAGGGCGAAGCAATGAATGCGATAGCAACACAGCAATGTCATACGAAGTAAGGTGAGCGGCTTTGGTAGCAATATGAATTGTAGTAAACATGAGCTGATTAAGTAATCAGGTGTGCTGCGGCGTAAGTAGACCGACGTGAAGAGAGACTCGATGACCACGAGAAGGCGCGTGTGAAACGGTGGTGTTGATGAAAAGCGCTTCCCGTGGGCAGCGCGTGCGAAGGGACACACCTGTAGCGCTGCACTGCCGATCCGGGCAGCATTGCATGTGTAGCGTGCGTTGGAAAATGTGGCCCGACTATTACTAACTGAATGAACAAGCGTTGTGTGAGCGCGCACAAACAAACGTGAATAGATCACACTGAATGACTGCAGACAACGACTGTCAAAACGCTGGCAGCAAGCGCATATATACGCCGCAGCGGCGATGGTACGTGCGGTCTTTAGCTTTAACCGAAACTGAGCGGCGAATGCACGGCGCATAAAGGTCAGAGCCGTGGGGAGATAAGAGACCGTGCGGGCGAGACGAGCGCGGTTGTTGGCAGAGGAGAAGTGCCCCCCCCCCCCCCCCGCGCTCCCTCCGGCGCTGGCTTCCGGCTTCCTTGCTTGCGCGTGGGAGATTGAGTGCGTTCGCTCTCCGTGATAGCGCGCGTCCCCGCACGCTTTCGCTCGGGCATACGGCGCGCGGCGAAGATTTTATCTATAGGGAACCTCACGGCGACGGCGACGGCGACGTCGACGGCAGAAATCCGGTTGAACTGTCCATATAATTGCTATCGCAATAAAACTGCCTAATCTAGTATCCTTTGGGGATGTTCCAGTAACAGCAACCCCGCGCCGTACTATGAATACCACCCA
>NC_051160.1:110658922-110692076 GCF_013339745.2 Dermacentor silvarum | reverse complement strand
CCTCCTTTATTTTGGGTGCAGAATAATTGTTGGCTTTGTGCAGGCAGTTAAATTACACATTTTCGTACTGATTTATGCATTATTCCTCTATTATTCTACCCACATGGCGCTGTCGCGACCGCAGCATGGCCCAAGTACATAACACAATTTCTGCGATCATAGTTATGTTCTTGCCTAGATCATCTGTATTTCTGTGCGCAAAGTTACTATCTGTGACTGAGCGAGATGTTTATTTGTCTTATTTGACGCATTATATACACTGACGTTTGCTTAAATACGTAGATTTATTGGAGACTCATACGTATTTTTAAATATCTTATTGCGAGGTTTTGTGTATACAAGCAGTGAACTTTGTTTCCAGCGACTCTTTTTTTGCCCTTTAGCGAGTTGTATCTTCGCATTTGTATATTCCATTCTATCTTCGCATTTCTAATATATATTTTGCAGAACTCCCACTTTTTATTTGTACTCACTGCTGCGAGTATTATCTCGGTGTGATTACAATACACGACGGGTTACAGCTGCTCCTGCGCAATCGATTACAACGAGGGATAGCGTCATTGAGGTTTCTTCCTGGCCGTTGCATATGTAGAAAAATGTAAACAAGGTTATTGAATGACAAAGATTCATCGAAATATTTGTCCTCAAGTTATTCATTTCATGGCCTTTGCGTTTTTCATATAAGCTGCATGCACTGCTTTGCTGGTTTCGAACTTATATTGAACCTTTTCGCGGCGATCCCGTGGGCGCTGCCATATTTGATCACGTGGTGACGCGTCCATTGCTTGCCTCAAAGCTCAACTGCCTCTGTTGCCTCCTTGTTTACAATGGAAGTGTATGACGCCGTCGCGGCTTAGAAAACCTCTGTTTTCGGAGATATCGTAGACGGTGACTAGGTGGACGACACGAAGCGTTGATCACAGCTTCAGAGAACATGCAAAAGCGCTTTCGGAGCTGATTACGCTATGTCCAAACGGCGCAAGCAGTGTATATGGTGCTTCTTCTAAAAGCGCGGCTAAATATGCATTCCTAGCTTTCCGATTATGAATTCAGTCAGGATTAGTGTGTTTGCTCTTGTTCTTTATTCGGCAAATATTTTGAAGCAGTGGCTTGTCAGTTTCTGACTCAGTGAAGTTCCTCGGTGCGGCCACTATCTGATTATTGTCTGCCTAATCCCTCGCGGGTGTGCTCAGTTCCGAATCCGGTAGATTTGTTCTTGCTGCGCACAAGGCTTGAAACGTAGCTGTTTTGTGCATTGTAATACCTTGTAGCAAATATATATTACAGCTAGTAACTTGCTTACTCTTGTGGACCGTCAGGAAACATTCAGCTTCGACCATTGGTGCGCCATAGGTGTAGTCCGTCATTTATTGTGTGTATGCAGTGCGCATATATTCAAGTGTGCGCCCATTTACTTATTCTTGATACGTCGGCGATAGAGTGGGCGTAAGTTTTCCTGCCATTTGGACAGATGTGTATAGATAACGTGCGCGATACTTACTATGACAGGAAGCGGCGCTACTCGCTTTGTCATTGTTTAACGAGTGGTACTCTCTTGCCGACGTTCTGGGGATGAAGCCCTTTCTTTGAAATTTAGCGATACAAGGCTGGCGGATGAGCAAATTTATGTATCCTCGAGGAAATCCGTACATCACGAAGTGCCGGTAACACGTTCGGACAGTTGCAGCAGCGGTCCGCGAACTTCGCCACACAGATTCATTCTATTCCTTAACATGCCAGTCACTATTTTTGCAGCCAACTACAGCACACGTCTTGAATCCACATTATTCAATTTAGCATGATTGGAGCACAGTGTGTTAGCAAAAACTCAGTTGCATTTCCGACAGCTGATAGCACAGAAGCGAGGTAGAAGCGGTAATGGTTTCGTATTCGTGCGCGGTCGCTGAGGAGAGGTATGGCGCGCCGCCGTGAGCGCCATCTCGTTTCTCTACAACAAACTGCTCCGCGAAAAGGGTCAATAGTTCTAAAGTTCATGTGATGTTTTCTTTACTTATTAATTAGACAAAAAAAACGCGGAAGCATTGATATCAGTTATTTCTACCACAATTTTTGGGGCATACGAATATATTCTTTTATGAAAACATACATATTTTAATGGACAGTGCATAGCGTTCAGTAATTCGTCTGCAGCATCTAATATACAATGAAATTGGCAATGTAGTTATTATTCATGCATTTGATCTCTCTACAAATTCTATAAGGAGGAGGCCGCGCTGCAACCTGAGCCCCCCCCCCCCCCCCCCCCCCGAGCGAAATTTCTGGCTACGCCACTGCGCGAGGCACTCTTTTTCTGTAGTGGAGTAGTTATTCTCCGTTCTGGATAGGGTCCTGCTGGCGTAAGCAAGCACTCTTTCGGTGCCGTCCTGCCGCTGAAGAAGCACTGCGCCAAGGCCGACATTGCTAGCATCGGTATGAAGAATCGTCGGGGTGTCTCGTCAAAGTGTGCGAGCACAGGAGGCGTCTGCAGCCGCTGCCGTAGCTCGTCAAATGCCCGTTGCTGCTCTTCGCCCCACACGAAGGGAACATCTTCGCGGGTGAGATGTGTTAATGGACAAGCGATGCGCGAAAAGTCCGCAATAAACCGCCGCTAGTAGGCGCAAGGGCCCAGAAAACGTCGCACGGCCTTTTTATCAGATGGCGTCGAGAAATTAGCGACGGCAGCGATTTTATCAGGGTCAGGTCGAACACCTTCATGACTAACCACGTGACCGAGGAATTGAAGTTCCTCAAAACCAAAATGGCACTTTTCCGGTTTCAAAGTTAGGCCTGCTGAGCGTATTATCTCAAAGACCGTCTTCAGTCTCCGTAAGTGTTCGTCGAACGTGGCGGAGAAAACAATCACGTCGTCGAGGTACACTAGGCAGGTTTGCCATTTGAGGCCTGAGAGTAACGTGTCCATGAGTCGTTGAAACGTTGCTGGCGCAGAAGACAAACCGAAGGGAAGCACCTGAAATTCATAAAGTCCATCGGGTGTCACAAAAGCGGTCTTTTCACGGTCTCTCTCATCAACTTCGATTTGCCAGTAGCCGCTTTTCAAGTCCGCCGACGAAAAGTAACGTGCGTTTCGTAGCCGGTCCAGTGAATCATCGATACGCGGTAGCGGATAAACGTCTTTCTTTGTGATCTGGTTGAGTTTTCGATAGTCGACGCAGAAGCGCAGACTACCGTCCTTCTTTTTCACCAATACGACAGGCGATGCCCACGGGCTCTTAGATGGCCGAATAACTCCGTCCTCAAGCATCGTCTTCACTTGTTTTTGGATTGCCTCCCGCTCTTTCGGTGCTACACGATAAGGATTCTGCCGGATGGGTCTTGCGTCGTCTTCGGTGATAATACGGTGCTTGGTGAGCGGCGTCTGGCTAACTCTGGACGTGGATGGGAAGCAGCTGTTAAACTCATTGATGAGCTCAAGAAGGCTGTTGCGTTCGATGGGCGATAAAGTTCGACTGACATCAACCACAGGTGCAGGCATAGGCGCGGTGGACGCCGCGTGCTGCACTGAGAGGCAGTCTTGTATTGGGGCAATTTCGTCGAAGTAAGCAACAGCAGTGCCTTTAACAATCTGTCGACGTTCCCTGCTAAAATTCGTCAGCAGGAGTTCAGAATGTCCGTCGAGTACATTAATTACGGCCCTGGTGACGGAAACGCCCTGACTCAGTACTAGTGCGTTGATGTGTTCAGTGACGCCAGGCCCGGTGTGCAAGTTATCGCAGATGACAGGCACGAGGGAACAACTTCGCGGCGGAAGCGTGACGTCGTCGTCGGCGATACGTAAACGCGGTCGCTGGTCATCCGCGGGGTCGACGTCTTCGGAGCTCGTAGCAAATGTCACCATGCGGTCGCGGACAGTAATAACTGCCCCGTACTCCCTCAAGAAATCCATTCCCAAAATAAGTTCTTTACAGCACTCAAAGAGAATGACGAGGGTGGCAACGAAGGCTCAACTGGCGATTATGATTGTGGCTGTGCATTTTCCAATCGGCGTCATCAACTGGCCCCCGGCAGTTCTGATGTTGGGCCCGGTCCAGGGCGTCTTCACTTTTCTTAGTCTGTCGGCTAGCTTTAGACTCATTATCGAAAAATGCGAACCAGTGTCAACGAGAGCGGCCACTTGGTGGCAGTCAATGCTAACGACAAGATCGGCGCTGACGGCGTCTGTTACATGTGGTGTGGTTGGAATCGTCGGAGTCGTAGAGTCGTCGATCGTCGGTGATGGGGGTTCTTGGGAAGCTGGACGGTTTGCAACTTCACCCCCGGAGGTCGCTGCCTCTAGTTTCCCCGGCGCGGGCTAGAAGACCTGCCCCTAGAGGCGTCAGGAAAATCGCGGCGGGTTGGTTGGGTGTAACGAGCCGGTGATGGGGAACGCGATCGAGGCGTCGTTGAACCTTCCGGTCGAAAGTTTGAAGTATTGTCGTCGCATGTACGTGGTGCGTCAAACCGAGGGTAACTATAGTTGGTGGGAAATCTGGGAAACCCAGCTGCGCGGTAGTGGCAAGCTCGATAAACATGTCCTGCTTCACCGCAATGAAAGCATAGCGGCCGGCGGTCAGCGGTGCGCCACAAATCGGTTTTTCGAAGCGGATAGCCGGCAGGGAATTTTCCGTAAGATCGCGGCGCAGCGATCGGCTGTCGGCGATACGGCATTGCTGGCGGCGGCTGTGACTGTCGAAGATAGGGCGTCGGGGATGGCGGCGGTGGCTGCGTCGGAGTGGTCGACGGTGTCAGCAACATCGAAGTGGCGGGAGGTGGACGACAAAGAGCTTCCGCGTATGTGCATCGTCGCGGCGCCGCTTGCCAGTCGGGCGAAGAAAAGGCCTGTCGAACTTCTTCCCGGACGACATCAGCGACAGAAGCCACCGCTGGTGCCATGGGAGCAATTCCGAGCTGCCGGATCTCCTCTCGCACAATCTCTCGGATAACTTCATGCAGAGATGTGCCGCCGCCCTCAAGTAGCAGTGAAGCATTTGTTGGCGAGTTCGCGCGATCGTATTGGCGGTACCGCTGCTGTAGTGCCCGTTCGATAGCGGTAGCCTGCTTGGTAAATTCGGCCACTGTCGTCGGTGGATTCCTCACGAGTCCGGCAAACAGCTGCTCGTTCACTCCCCGCAAGAGATAGCGCAACTTCTTTTCTTCGGCCATCTCAGGATCTGCTCTGTGGAAAAGGCGGGCCATATCTTCTGCAAACATGGCAACGCTCTCATTTGGCTTCTGAACACGAGATTCGAGAAGGCGCTGCGAATTGTCTTTTCTGTCGCTGCTAGTGAATCTGTCTAGCAGCTGGGTGCGGAAGGCATCCCATGTGGTCAGGCTCCTCTCCCAGTTCACAAAACATGTCCGCGCACTGTCTGGAAGAGCAAAATAGACATAAGACAGCTTTTGCCGGGACCTCCATTCATTATGACTGGCGACACGCTCGAACTGGTCCAGCCAATCTTGGACATCTTCAATGGAGTCATCATGGAAACTTTCTGGGACCATAGGATGCTGTAGCGTCACCTGCGATGGAGTTGCAGTGGCCATGGCGGTAGTACTTAGACGCGGCCCGGCAGGATCCTGCAAGGGGTTGAACTCGGGCGTCAGGCCTAGCAGGCGGCGGCTGTACCGGTGAACAGGAGTTTCGACGAGCGAAGGTGATTCCGCGTTCGATGGATGGCTCCGCGAAGGGGTGCTAAGCATGAGGCAATCCTACCCCGCACCTCCACCAGTGTCACGACCTCGCAGGAGACGTGGAAGCCGGCGTACAGCACGTATGCAAGCACTTTATCTGAGCAGCAAACGCAACGTCGTTGTTGTCTCTGTTTTTCTACCCGCGCGCTACTTCAGCGTCGTTTCCATGGCCAAGCACATACCCGCGGCGACGATTTAGCATGTGGCAATATAAGTGAGATGGCGGAGTAGTCGTGACACGTGCTTGGATGAGTTAGTGCGGAAAACATACGCCAGGGGCTTATGATCGGTCAGCACGTAAATCGGGCATCCTTCCAGAAAATGCCGAATGTGCTGTATCGAAGTTTAGATGGCTAGTAGCTCTCTGCCGAAGACGAACACAAAGGTCTCCACTCAGAGTTAATGCACTGCTGTAGGCTCTGCCAGCCACGCTAGATGCATCCACCATTAGACGAGTGGGGGCGTTGCTGCGCGGATGGATAAGAAGCACGGCGTTCGCGACTGCTTGCTTGGCAGCAGTAAAGGCGGCCTGGGTTTCTGATCACGAAGAAATGGTAAAGGACGGGCCGGTGGTTGACCAAAGGACGTCGGTGAGCGGACAAAGCAGCTCTGCACAGTGCGGTATAAAGCGCCTGGAAAAATTTACAATCCCTAAGAATTGGCATAACTGGCGCAGTGTTGTAGGCTAGGGATAATCCAGGGTGGTCTTCACGTGGGACAGGAGAGGGTTTATACCTTCGGATGATATGTGATGGCCCAAAAACTCGAGCTCGGAGGCAGCAAAAACACACTTGGAGATGTTCACAACCAGGCCGTACTGTTGAAGACGTTGGAACAGAGCACGTAAATGGCGTTCAAGCTCTTCGGGCGTAGGGCTTGCAATGAGGACATCTTCAAGCTACGCAAACACAGTAGGGAGGCCCCGCGTGACCTCACAGATGAACCGCCGCAAGGTTTGAGGCGAATTGCGGAGTCCAAAAGGCATCCGCACGTACTCAGACAAACCAAAGGACGTCGTGATGGCGGTCTTAGGTATGTCGGCGGGCTCGTCGGGAATCTGGAGGTAGGCCTTAACCAGCCAGGTCCACTTTGCTAAAATGGTGCAGCCGTCGAGACGCGTTATAAAATCTTGGATGTGAGGCAGCAGATAACTGTTGTGGACAGTCTTGGCGTTCAACGCTCGATAGTCTGCGCAGGGATACCAGTCACCAGGATCGCGCTTGGGCACTACATGCAGCGGAGAAGCCCACGCGCTGGACAACGGGCGTATAATGCCGAGCTGCAGCATGTGGTCGAACTCCTGTTTGGCGATGGCTAGACGGTCCCCAAACAAGCGGCGGGGTCTAGCGGCAACTGGTGGGCCACTGGTGACGATGTGGTGTGTCACTGTATGTTTAGGCTGCTGAGTGAGGTTGCATGGTTTTTTAACTCCGGAAAATCCGCCAAGATTTTTTCGAACGCAGAGGAAGGTATCAGCGTGCGGATGCCCGTGGGTGCAAGGTCGGACAGGGCTTCAGAGATAGAGAGACGAGTCAGACCGTCTGAGAGGCGACAACGGCGCACGCTGACGTCCAAGTCGAAGTATGAGAGGAAGTCCGAGCCGATGATCGAGTGAACCACGTCCGCGATGACGAAGACCCACCGAAAAGTGCGGCGAACGCCGAAGTCGAGGGTGAGAGGTCGGAGTCCGTACGTCGTTATATACGAGGTGTTTGCAGCACGAAGCGACTGCCCTGGTGCCCTGGAACGAACAGCCTTATTCGGGGGAAACACGCTGATTTCCGCGTCCATGAGCCGGGCGCCAGATAAGTTGTC
Source organism: Dermacentor silvarum (assembly GCF_013339745.2). Lineage (NCBI taxonomy): Eukaryota > Metazoa > Arthropoda > Arachnida > Ixodida > Ixodidae > Dermacentor > Dermacentor silvarum. The sequence continues at coordinate 110,684,573 of NC_051160.1, read as the reverse complement.
GGTTACCATAAAAAGGTGGCTGGGATGAAAAGCGAGACCACAAGCCACCGTCAGTGATGCCGGCGGGCGTTTCACGGCCTTGAACAGAGAGGTGTGCACTTCATGGCTCGGTGTCGAAAAAGCCGGTGATACCAGCAGAGAGGTGGAGGGCTGGGACTCCGAGCTCGACGTGTGCGCGAAAGAGCGCGATGACCGTGACGAGGCGAACAGGTCTCCTGAAGAGGGCTCCGGAGTGTGGCGAGTGAGGCGGCGAGCTCGTCGATGGAAGCCTCAAGGCACAACATTGCCGTGTCTGTAGGTGGTAAGACAGCGGTGACGAACGAGGTGGTCGCCTCATGAACCTGATCGGTGGGTTCCCCCAGGCGGTCGAGAATGACGTCGGCGGCCACCGCGAGGACGAGGCGGATAGGCTGCGAGAGGCATTGGAGGAAAACCTCGCGAAGCAACGCTGAGTGGGTTCCTCCGAGAAGCTGTCGCAGCCGGCGCAGCACTTGGGAGGGACGCCGGTCGCCAAGGTCCTCCTAGGTAAGCAGCTGCTGGAGGCGGGTGCGTTCCGAAGGCATGACTCGCACCAGCACCTTGGTCTTGAGGTGCTGATATGGTGTAGCGTCCGTGGGGGTGGAGAGGACGTCCGAGTGCTCGCCGGCAACATCAGGAGGAAGGACTGAGGCGACGTGGTAGTAGCGCGTCGTTTCCGAGGTAATGCGGTAGAGTCAGAACTGTGCCTCCATCTGGCGAAACCAAACTTGCGGGTTCTGGAGGCAGAAGGGTGGGAGGCGCAGTTGCACCAACGAGACGTTCTACGCGCGTGAGTCCCGATCTGTGGAGGGTGCGGGCGGATTAATCATTGTGTTCGTTCTAGGTCACCACTTGTAGGCTTATGCCTCAGGAGCGAAGGAAAAGCACGGCTGACCCGAATCGACGCCAGAATAGAACTGCGAGCCGTTTTTATTTTCTTCTCATGTGGGGCCCCCTATCCGGGTTCTACGCGCCGCCCAAAAGAGGGCGCTACAGCGTGTTGTTAAACGCTCCCTAGGCCGCCGCAAATATTGTTCTGCACCTCGCGGTCCGTTTCCCGCACTCATGCCAAACAGAAGGCTCTTCTTTCTGCTCCCGGCCCTACGCCAGATTACGAGGAACCAAGGAGCTTTTACATGCACTGCGGTGGTCGCTTTGCCGAATGTAAACAGAGCGGGCGCAGGCAAGATGGGGCGTCTCCGTGTACGGCTACAGCCTGGTTGCGTGAAAATTATGCTGGCGTGTCATGGCCTGTGAGCACGAATTTTGCAGTGCCATGTAGATAGGTCTGTCCCACAGCTCTGACAGCGACGTGAAGTGTGTTTGAGCTGAATAGCTTCGACAAAACGGCTTAGTAGCTTAGCGATAGGGCTAGTTTGATAAAAGCAGCCGATTGCTTGAAAGCGACGGCGTCGGCGGTGTGGACTGCAAGTGACGGAACTCTTCAATTGGTTTGAGTTTGTAATATGCTAACGCAGCTTTTACGTTTACCCTGCAGAATGCGTTCTACGCACTTCGCGCATAAAAGCGCCAGCAACGCGCCATTTGTTGAATATTGCTCCTCTTTTTTGTGCTTACCGTTGACGCGCCAGCGCTGTCTGAGGCACTCGTCTTTCTGAAACTGTCACTTGCAAGTAAGCACGGTGCAGGTAAGTATACCCGCACCGTGTATTACATAAATGGCGGATGGCAGAAACGTAGAATGCTTTCTTTGGACTACTACACTTTACCGTTTACGTTTGTAACGCTCGCGGAAAAAATTGTCCTCGCGCAATTATGCGTTATATATGCTGCAAAAAACAAACAAGAAATCATGTATTCATCGCATTCGCGTCTGCGTGTTTTACTGAAAAATGAAGGCGTCATAGCACCGATCACACACTATGCCGCTTAGATGAGCAAAGATGAGATACACCACTCCTTCTGCTAAAATTCTCGCTCGTTCGCGCTCAAATAAAAAAAGTAATTATCGTGGTGCCTGCATGATAATAGCACATCTAGGTGCACTATTGATTGGCGCATTCAGAAGAAACCGGAATACGCGTCGCTAATTTTTGAGCCCAGCAGAAAGTGTAGAAAATGCGGGGATGGAACCCCAATGCCGTCTCGTTATGCAGGCGAAGGAGGTCGCACGCCTCGTTTCACACGTAACCTATGGTTTCGCCTTGATAGTGTCGACGGCGCCACGGTTTCGTTACAGCACATTCTGCACGTTCTGCTTGGCGCCGCTGTAAAGGCCTGGCACAGGCAAGCAATACAGTCGAATGCGGCTTTAAAAAGCGTCCACTACGAAATCTGAGAGGGAACAAGCCAGAGGTTTAGCCAGAAGAGTCATGCATACTTGGCGTCAAAGCTGAAGTTGGGGACTCGTGGTGCCTGCAGCCTAGGTAACAAGTTGGAGCCTTCTAATAACTCGGTAATAAAATCTTGATTGTTTAGTTATTAAACGTTCGTGCAAGCCGTCCCAGCTTTACAAGTGTGTTACCCTATACGTGTGACAGCACAAAATACTGTTCAGTGTCACAAACAGAAATAGCTTACTGATGTCTTCATATATATGGGTGCCAGTGTCTGAGCGATTGGGTTATTTTTTGCTGTACTTATATCATCGGCCAGCAAAGTCCACTTGGACCCCTTCGAGAGATTGTCATAATACGCCATTTCGCCGCCATTGGGCTGTTTAAAACTGTTGACATTATGCTTTGTTTTCGGTATCTTGTAGATAACGAACCTGTAAAAAATAAATTTAGGTTGAACCACGGAGGTTGCTCAAGTGCAACTGAATAATTACACAAATGTTAAACATTCTCTATATATATATATATATATATATATATATATATATGTCATTACATTGGCGCTAGTAACCATTGCGCCCCAAACAATACATCAAACATAAACGAGAAATCTTGCCCTTACCTGTAAAGTTTTACAGGCCACAAAGCTACGCTTTTTTCACTGTCACCACGCGAAAATTGTTACACCAGTTATAATCAATGTTTAAGTCATACTGAGCTGCTTTTTTTGCTAGCGTTTCCGGCACTTACGGAGAGCCGGCGTTCTGAACAGACCCGCTATTCAAAAGTATCACTGCCGCTGTTCGGTTTCAGTACGCACGGTGAAATAGCCATTGTTTCATTCCTCCTTTTAATTTAGCTATTTCTAGTCGCTTGAAAGGTTGGTCGCATTAGACCCCCCTTTCAACTGGGCGGAATTATACATAGTTCAAGGTATCCTCGGTAAATCGTCCATCGTTGCGCTGCGATCTTAAGACTATATTATTTTTTGGCATGCTCAGCTCGGATTCTTTATGTTGGCGCGCAGGGAAAAAAATTAGCTTCAAGTGCCAGTAACGTGTGAGGAGGAAGACATGCAGCGAACACGGGAGAAGTGTCGTGTGTTTTTGTGACTGATCTGGGAGGCGTGCGGGTGTTAATAGAGATGAGGTTGGAAGACGCATGGCAACACAGCAAGCAAAATTTAATAGCACTCAAAAGCTCAAACTAAAACTCACTCGTACTAGCACACATTGAATAAATAAGGACTAGCAGATATACAACCTAATAAATCACTAAACATGCCCTTAACTTCGCCTACGTAAGTTCTGGGCGTTTCCTACACAAAAGCCTGGCAACTCTGGCCTACTGTTGTGACGCTACTAGAATGGAACATTCTTACTGAGTTCGTTGTTCTTGCACGTATTTTCCCAGCCGGGAACTTGTAGGATCTTTCTCAATGTCGTTGTTTTCGCCGACCGTCGCATAATCATTGCTGCATTGAAGTCGGTCCGTCCACTCGCTCGTCTCCGAAGCCCGTTTGACCCGGTCGCTGTTGCTGACGTGGCAGGGAGGCTCGACGGGTTAGGCCTAACGACGTGCTCGGCCGCCGCTTCCGTCCAGCTCCTTTCCCGAGTGCCGACCTCCCCGAGTGCGAAGGAGCGTCGCTCGAACGTCTCCGAGGTCGACGGCTGCACCTCGGACTGCCCGCGTCACGGACTCGGCCAAACCTCCAAGTCTCCCGTCGCCGGAGCGTTGCTGACGATGCGACCTTCCTGGCCCAGAGCCACGTCGATAATACCAGCTCAGCCTCGCTTCTGCCTCGACCACACCTCCGGTCACGCGCCTCGCGCGCTCGTGTCGTTGGGAACGCTCGGTTCGCCTCGTCCTTCTTTTCCTTCGCCACAGGCCTCTTACTCATGACAAGAAGGCACAGTTAAACAAATAGGTGTCGCCCTTTTGCTGACGTTCGATGCCGACCTGCTGTCGAGGCTGACCTCGTCAACCAATTCAATGCTGTCTTCGCTGACACAGCTGACGTCAACTAGCCTCTTTGTTTACTGTGAATGTTCGCTATAAAAATAATTTACGCAAAGTGTTTGTGCGATTTAACCACCCGTCGCATACCAAATATTCGCTTTAAACAATTTTGTATAGACAGAGCAATATAATCTTTTCTCTGCTGTTTTTATTACATTGTTGTTTACTGAATTATTCGGATCGCTGACAATGCGGGTGGTCCTGATGTCAAGATGCTTGTAGCCTCAACCTCACATTGTTTCGTGGGCTCACAAAAAAATTAGAATAACATGTTCGCACATGTATGAACGAGAAATTTCAAAAGCCGAGCAGATAAAGAGGCATGTCCGGATCTTTTCGTTGAGGAACACTGAAGTAGACTTTCGATTTGCAAAATCGAATGCAGGCAATTTCATCTCAATGCCAGTGGCTTTTATAAAGGCACCGACAGATGCGGTGTTTCTTCTGTCGGACGTAATTTCTCTTAAGGGCTTGTCGATGTGGCGTGTTTTGGTTGAACAAAAACATCTCATTCATGCTGGCTTGTTGGTTATTGCAATATTTGAACACGGGTCACTTACGTGCTGATTGGTAGAAGGCAAAAGGGTAAGCGTTAAATGTCTAGCTTGGCTTGGACGATCGGAAATTACTGGTGGCCTGTGACAGCAGCTTGAAGCCGAAGGAGCATAAATGTCTCGTCTCTCGCATGTTCGGTGAAACTACTGGTACCTGAAGCGTATGTGTTAGTAATTGGCAATAATTTGCTGCGCATGTACAATTGCTTATCTTGTATTTCGTAACGTCATGCGCTTTACAATAAGAAAAAAAAAATCACAGCATATCCACGGGGTGAATGATGATGAGTGGGCGAAGCTCCGGAGGGAATCATCGGATCTCCCGCTTAAGGGGACGCTAGCACAAACGCGTTAGAAACGTGCAGTACTCTCTAGTAAGGGGGAGCGGCCACAGCGTCTTACGCAGCCATTTACACATGCCGGAACGTGCACCGCGTTTGCCGACGCCATCACATGACTGCTGAGAGAGTATACCTCCGTATTCATAAACGCTCCTCGACTTGAACTTGACTTGCCACCGCTTTGGGCAGCGCGTTCGAAACGCGTTGAAGGTAAGGCGGAGAGGCCACAGCGTCTTACACCAGCTTCTTACACGGGCCATAACGCGCTAGCACAAACGCGTTAGAAACGCGCTAGAAACGCGGCCTTTCGTTAATGCTGGGTATTTATTGCCATCGTGGTGCGTGTGTCCATGTCCGCTTCGTGGCGTAGTGGGCTAACGCCGCGCGCTCGGAAGCGAGGGGTCCCTGGTTCGATTCCGCGCTACGGACACAACTTCGGAATTTTTTTTCTCATTTTTCTCAGACTGGTTACACACTACTACTACGACGACGGGGACGAACGGGTGCCGCTATAAGGAGCTTCGCCCCTGAAAAAAAGTCCACTTGCGAGCTTAGCACTTGTGCTTTTCCTCTCACTGCGTTCCTTTTATTTATTTCAGTATAAACTACACCTAACTATGTTCATCCAACTCGCCCTCTGCGCCATACTTCCATGCTTGACACTTGGGGTTGTGTTGTCAGGAAGTCCTTCTGGTGGTCAGTTTGAGAAAGCAGCCAGAAGCTACTTATCACTAGCGCTCATGCGCACTCCCAATCCATTTCAACGAGAGTAGTGTACACGTTACACAGATGTGAAATCTTTTATGTTTAAGCTTTTCCGTCTTATCCGACGCTGCATAACCTCACCTATTGTACATAGCTGCGTGTACTTCCCTCAGTCCCCATTACCTATACGTGGACTAACAGACCATGTAATATATAGCAATCCTCCGTTCTTTCCTCCCGGCACCTTAAGATTCCCGGGAAAATGTCTATTTATTCCCGAGACGGATCCACTGCATCTTACGGAGTTCTCATAACATCTAGACACATGAGGTGCTTCAAACACGAAGAACGATAACGGTGCGCACGAACGGTGCGCACGAACGGTACGCATTGCTTCCAAATGATGCTTGTGTATTCGTCAAATAGCGATCTTCGAAGGTGGTCCGTGCCATATAATCAGGTTTATCGTGGTATACCATGTCCAACTGCGTCTTTTGGAACAAAACTTAATGCAGAATCTCCCTAGTGGAATTTGTCAGATAGTGCGTAAGCAATCTTTCCAGTCGCTCATGTTGCAAGTATAGGTCTCTGACATATCTGAACGCGTATGTTGGCGACGTTTCCTCGCTAGTTAATGCGTAGGCATTCTTTGGCGAGTACCCCAGCTGTATCACGCGAAAATGCATGCGAGAAGTGTAATGCCTTCTATCTGCACTGCGGAAAATTTAATTATTTCAATTCTCTCGTATCCGGAGAAATTTCGTCAGCCATCTCAGGACTCCAGGCTACTGAGAGTTGTTACAAGGACGCAGTTGACATACTGAAGAACCTAATATGCAAGGAATAAATTCACCTACGATTACGGTACTCCCTAATGCGAAATTTGAGCGCAGCTCTATACGTGTTTTTATTTCGCGATTTATTGGCTGGCGCAGATAATCTGTATCGTTAGGCACGTTGCAGACGGAGCGAAACGTTGTAAAAGAAGTCACACTCAAGCACAACAATAGCGGTGAGCAGAGTCAGTGATCGCCGAAAATCTGATCCGCGGGTCAAGAGCGTCGGCTTTTATACATGACTCGTCGAAGGTTCCAGAGTAATCGCTGGCGCCCGCGTGGCTTCCAGAAAGCACAACACAATTCGCTTCGCGCATACGATCAGATTACAAAAAGCTTCCGTGACAACAGCCAACATTTCGAACTATCGATAACATTCGAGAAACTCCTGATACATGCAGGCGCATCGTGCGTCGCGGGATAACGTTTAACATTTGTTAGCCAATGAAACGCAGTGACCGAAAAAAGGTGAAGAAGTGAACAGACGACGCGCTGTACTCTGGCGCCATCTCGTAGCGACCATCGGCACTACGCGTTTCTCATTCATCCTTCGCTGTTGCGCTCGTTCGCTAGGTTACGCCGCCGACGCTCGCCACAGGAACGGGTCATTAAGAGCAACGCTCTAAAATTATAGGGCAAGACCATCTAGGAGGTCTATTCGATATGGAACCCGTGACTTCATCGTGGAACATTAGCTAACTTCTAGACCTTTACAACGAACTTCGGGTACATGTACTAGGCCTGAAGGCGCTCGGCACGGGCCCGGCGAACTACTGGACCATGCTGCGTAATATACTCTTGAGAGCTATGCCTTCACACTTGCCATTGCACTTCTGCCATCGCAGAAGCAACGAGCTTCACAAGCCAGCGAAGGTGTCGGTAGCGGCAGCTTCAACGACAAAAACCAATGTCACAGGGTATCACATGACGCCAACTCAGAAAGCACAGCAAGAATTACTAGAGTCATTCGATTATGAGATCCGGTCCCGAGTAGCTGTGGCGGAACCTATAGCATCCAGATCGCCTGATGTCGCAGGAGAACCGAAACGGGCACCTACATCTTCACAGCAGCGCATCGGGTCCTCTTCAGCGTCTCTGTAGAATGCCGTGAATGGCGATGCGCGTAGGATCAGACTGCTGCTGAAAAACCTGCCGTGCCATTAGTACCTGCTGCACGCGACAAGTCAGCAGGCACATTTAACAACGAAGCTGTTCTAAGTCGACCCTTCGCCGTCTGTCCGGCGTCACGCAGCTCACTTGACCAGGCGAGGATAAAAACCGCGCCGGGGTAGGGCAGGTCACGTGACCAGCAGAGGAGGAGAGGCGCGATGGGGGAAGAGGAGACCAATGAGAGGGCGCGCTGGTGGGAGGAGGCGACCAATGACAGGCCGCGCTGGGCGCGAGGAGGAGAGGTGATGGGTATAAGTGAAGGTGTTTCTGTGCGGCGCGTCCTTTCCGACAACGAACGCGCATCGCAGCTGGGCTTCGATGCGACTATGGGAAGACTACTATGATGATGTATGGGTTTTTATTGCGCAAGGGTCAGGGATGACTAAAGAGCGCCAAGAAATGGTGCGGGGAAGTCGATGATGCGGTGGATGGCAAGTGTAAGATGTAACGGGCTGTATAGAGGCCTAACATATTCTATGTGAGGTGCGTAAAATATACAAGTATTAAAATAATATCAAGAGCGAGGGATGTGAGTGATGACCATAAAATATATTCTAAAATGAAATAAAACGAAGAAAAATGTGTCGATTCCAGTAGCACTACCACCTCACTGAGACCCTTTGGAACGAAGGCCTGGAGGCACGTGCTCTACAAAACAGCACGCTCACAGCAATAACCCCTAGATAGATGGAGGGCTAGGAATCTCTCGCGTTAATAACATGCAGCACAACATCAAACAAAATGTTCAGCACTGTCTTGGTTTCAAACAAAGGTTCCAGATCCAATCGCGGCCGCGGTGGCCGCATTTCGATGGAGGCGTAATGCAAGACGCCCGTGTGCTTGCGTTGTAGTGCACGTAAAAGAACCCCAGGTGGTAAAAATTAATCCGGAGCCCTCCACTACGGCGCGCCTCATAATCAGAACTGGTTTTGGCACGTAAAACCCCAGAAAGAAGAACCACATTAAGCCAACAGACAACGAAGCCAAGGAAAGCATCGGGGAAATTAAGTGTAGTTGAAATTGGAATGTAGAAAATAATGAAGAAAAGGGAAATGAAAGTGGACGAAAAGATAACTTGTCGCCGGCGGGAGCCGAACCCGCAACCTCCGCATTACGCGTGCGTTGCACTACAAATTGTGCTACAGCGACGGCCATCAATTCGTCCACAATCGAGCCCCTCGGTTCCCATTCTTCTTTCGTATCCCAGAAAGAAGAAGAAGGACCAAGATACAATGTTGGATCTAAAGGGATATGCTGTTTTTAAGCCAAAGGAAATTCCCTTCTTCGCTATGCTTCTGCTTCCCGGCACTCCAGGAACAGCCTTTCGCCACATCTGCCACAGAGGGGAGGTTTCAGCGCCAGTTAAAACGTATGAATGTGTACCATATGTATGCCCTTTTCTGAGGCAGCAAAAGAGAACTTCATATCGTCGTTACTTTGTTAATGATGGCCAGTTTCCTAAAAGTGGCGTAATTACGTGGAGCTTATTCAGTGTTTAGCCATCCCACAACTGTTGCCAAAAGCTCCGGAGTTTTTTGCGTACGAAAGGCTTTAAGTCTATGGCAGGAACGGGCATAAACGAATTTCTAGGTTTTGTTGCTATGGAATTTGCCATTTTATCTGCAAGCTCCTTACCCTCTAACACCTGTGACCAGGCACCAATATTACAACCTGTTGTTTAGATGCATACGTATTGCAGAGCATTCAATAGATGTCGTTAATTACAGGATTTTTTTTTGTTTTCGTAGAGATTGTGGGGTTTTGACGACACTCAAGGAATCAGGTAATATAACGGCCCTAGGGAGCTTTGCTTTCTTAATGTGTTTAGTAACCGACAATATTCTATAAGCTTTTGCCGTGAAGGTCCTGGTTGCAGGATGTAGAACGCTAGATTCCGAAAACGATGACCCGAGCTGCGTCAGATACGCCGGCTTGTGCCTTTGACGCATCTGTGTGGAACTCTCGGCAGGTGTACCTCCACTGGAGCTCTAGAAAGTGCATATTGTCGTGGTACAACGCCAAGAGAGGACAGGGAGACGTTCAAGAACAGCAGGACAACCTGTTCAAACAAAACAGAACAGCGACACGTCTTCTTCGTTCTCTAAGAATCCCACTGACCCACTAGACGGAATCCGTTAATGCCCCCCATTGTCGTTGTCGTCTGCCTAGAACACGCGCGTCATTTGTCCCTCCCTAAAAGAGCATCGCCCCGATGCTAGACCAGAAATGTCACTTGCGGAAGTGAGGGTCCCTCGCATAGTCATTCGCTCACATACGGCTTCATGCGTACAACAAGCACAAGTTCAGGGCGGTGCGGGCGGCGCTGCGTACAGTCGGGACTATCAGGGACGACCTCGTAGGTGACATCACTGAGTCGGCGCAATACTCGATATGGGCCGAAGTATCGCCTTAACAGCTTCTCCGAGAGGCCGCGTTTCCGTACTGGTGTCCAAACCCACACTCGGTCGCCGACTTCATAGGTTGTAGTTCTACGGTGAGCATCATAGCGGCCTGCGTCGTAGTTTTGCTGCTGGCAGATCCGCAAGCGCGCGAGCTGCCGAGCCTCTTCGGCGCGTTGGGTAAACACGTACATCGGCGTCCGTGTCAGTGTCATCAAATTCGTGTGGAAGCATTGCATCCAACATCGTTCGTACCTCCCGGCCGTGAACAAGGCTGAACGGAGTCATGCGCGTCGGTTGTTTCGCCGTGTTGTACGCAAACGTGATATATAAGGGAGGATGTCATCCCAATTTTTATGTTCGACATGCACGTACATGGAAAGCATGTCTTCAATTGTTTTGTTGAGGCACTCCGTCAATCCGTTGGTTTGTGGATCGTAGGCGGTTGACTTCCGGTGAGCCGTTCCACTTAGCAGCAAGACGTGATCTAAAAGCGCAGCCGTGAATGCGGGTCCTCGGTCGGTTATTACGACGCGTGGTGCTCCGTGTCGCAACACAACATTCTCGATGAAAAATCGCGCCACCTCGGCTGCTGTGCCTCTCTGGATGGCCTTTGTTTCAGTGTAACGTGTCAGGTAGTCGGTTGCGACGAGAACAAAGCGATTTCCCGCAGTATAAGTATGAAGTGGGCCCAAAATATTCATTGCGATTTGAAAAAAATGGTGTTCGAGGAACCTGGACAGGTTGTAGGAGGCCGGCTGGTTTCGTCGGGGGCGACTTGCGCCTCTGGCAGTCGAGACAAGTGCGAACGTGATGTTTCACGGCGGTGGTAAGTCTCGGCCAGTAGTAGCTTTGCCGCACTCTGCCCAATGTGTAGCCTAAGTGACCAGAAGTCACCTCGTTGTGACAGGCTTGAAGTATTTCCATACGAAGAGCTGCAGGAATGACGAGCAGATAGGGGGACCCGGTCGAAGAAAAGTTTATTCTGTAAAGGACGTTGGCCCGTGAACAAAACGATGATAATCCTCTTCCGAAAACTCTAGGTGCTTTCCCAGATCTTCCTTCTAAGTAATTGATTAGACCAAGCAACTCAGGGTCGTCCCGTTGTTGCTGAGCGATAGCGGATACGTCCAGAACACAAATAAATGCTGTTTCATCTTCTTCGAGTGAACAAGCCGACTCTATCGGTGATCGAGAAAGGCAGTCAGCATCCGTATGTCGCTAACCTGACTTCTACGTGACCGTCATGTCAAACTCTTGCAGCCTTAGGCTCCAACGCGCCAATCGTGCAGAAGGATCTTTAAGGTCCGTCAACCAAGACAGTGAATGGTGGTCGATGAGAACTTTGAACGGGTGGCCATACAAATATGGGCGAAATTTCATAACCGCCCATACCACGGCGAGGCATTCTTTCTCAGTTGTAGAATAATTTGCCTTTGTGCGAGAGAGCGTTCTGCTTGCGTAGGCAATCACTCTTTCCGTGTCCGCTCCAAGCCGTGCGAGATGTTCTTCAAACGTTGTGGAGAACACGATGACGTCGTCGAGGTACACTAAGCAGGTTTTCCACTTCAGACCCGAAAGCACAGTATCCATGAGGTGTTGGAACGTAGCAGGGGCAGAGCACAAGCCGAAAGGTAAAACCTTAAATTCGTATAGGCCGTCTGGCGTCACAAAAGCAGTTCTTTCACGGTCCCTCGGGTCTACCTCAATTTGCCAATATCCGCTTTTTAAGTCCATTGAAGAGAAGTAACGTGCGTGTCGAAGCCTGTCGAGGGAATCGTCGATACGGGGAAGCGAGTACACGTCTTTCTTCGTCACCTGATTTAGTTTTCGGTAGTCCACGCAGAAACGCAAGCTGCCTAGTTTTTCTTGACTTGAACTACAGGGGATGCCCAGGGACTCGTTGATGGTTGGATCACGTCGTTTTAAAGCATTTTTGTCACCTGTTGTATGGCTTCACGTTCTCTGGGAGCCACACGATAAGAATTTTGGTTAGTTGGTCTTGCCGTATCCTCTGTAATTATTCGGTGCTTTGTTGGAGGCGTCCGACCAACTCTTGACGTCGACACAAAGCAGTCGTTCAACTTGGCTAGTAGCGTAAGAAGCCGTTCGCGTTTGTTCTGCGGCAAAACAGTGCTGACGTCAAGTGCAGGAGCTGGGTCTTGTGTAGGCGCTTCTTTGAGTAGTGAACAGCAGCCGCGAACATTCGCAACACCATACAAATAAGCCACAGCCATGCCTTTTGGAAGGTGCCGTCGCTCTGTGCTAAAGTTTGTTAGCAATATATTTGTGCGCCAGTCGGTGACATTAGAATTCCTCGTGCGACAGAGATACCGTGAGTAAACAACAAAATGGTTATTTAGTAGGCAACTTCTTCGCAATGAAACGGTACGTCGCATGCCGCAGAAACAAGGATACATGGCCGAGGTGGGATTACGACGTCGTCTCCTGTTAGACGAAAGAAGTTGTGTTGCGGCGATAAGCAATGGACTTAACCAGGGCTCTTATAAAACGTCACCATGCGGTCTGGGATGTTAATTACGGCGCCATATTCTCTTAGAAAATCCATTCCGATAATCAAATCTTTACAGCACGCGGAAAGAACGATGAAAGCAGCCACGAAAGAAGAATCTCCAATGGTAATTCTAGCAGTACATCCTCCAGTAGGCATCAGTACTTGTCCACCGGCCGTCCTTATGTGAGGTCCCGTCCATGGCGCCTTTACTTTCTTCAGGCGGAGGGCGAGTTCTTGACTTATTATAGAGAAGTCGGCACCAGTGTCGACTAACGCTGTCACCGGCTGTCCATCCACGAAAACATCAAGGTCGGCGCTCACAATTTCTTCGGGTCGGCGTTCAGCAGCGGGAGAGTTCGGGGCTTTTTATAGTCTTGTGGCGGGCCTGCAACCTTACCCCCAGAGGTCGCCGCCTTCAGTTTCCCCGGTGGGGGCTGCGCGACCTTCGTCTTTGAAGGTCAGCAAAAGTGCGCCTATCAGGCATCTGGCGTGGAGGGGTTGGAGAGCGCGACCGATGGCCGCGATCGGTTCGATCATTGGGCGCGGATGCGTGATTCGGGTGCGCTATGGGAGGTACCTGAAAAGCAGCGTCGTCGCGGCGTAGCTTGGAGTCGTCATTTGCACGTCGAACATCAGACCACGGACGAAGAGGTCGAAATGATGAGTCGCAATGCCAGCAATGGCGCCAAATATGGCCGGCACCCCCGCAGGTAAAACAGAGAGGGCGGTTATCGACGGTGCGCCACGCGTCGGATCTTCGAAAGTGCGGCCGTCTCGTAGTGTCGTTTTGCGGCGTGGACCAAGCAGAAGCGAATGACAGCTGGCGGTATCACTGCATCGGCATCACGGGTGCGCGCCTCAAAGCCTCCTCTTGTGGTGGTGACCCGGAGGCTGGTGGTACGGCGGTGTGGTTGTAACGGGTGGGGGACATCGGACGGCGGCGGCGTAACTCATGGGACGCTGTTGGTCTTGAAGATTGGCAGCCGGGAACGCCTGCCTGATTTCGTCGCGTACCACTTCGGCGATTGACGCGACGGGTCTATCCAATGTCGGTGCCATAATTCTGTGAATTTCTTCTCTGACGAGCTCTCTGATCATTTCACGCAAAGAGCTCTGATACTGTGGAGTCAAAGTGGCGGCATTGATTGCGGTGCTGGTGGACAGTCGATCGTACTGCCTGCACCGTTGATGAAGAGCCGCTCAATAGCCGCAGCCTCTGACAAAATCAGCGACGGTGACTGGAGGATTTCATACAAGCCCCGCGAACAACTGCTCTTTTGTACCTCGCACGAGGTAGCGCAGCTTCCTATCCTCGGTCATGTTCGGGTCGGCTCTACGAAAAAGACGGGCCATGCCTTCGGTAAGCATTGTGACCGACTCATTCGGTTGTTACGCCCATAGCTCCATCAACTGCTGGGCGCGGTCGCGTCGGTCGGCACTTGCAAACGTATCGGTGATTTTCTGCCGAAAGTCATGCCATGCCGATAGACTAGCTTCGCGGTTCTCGTACCAAGTACGGCCACTGTCGTCAAGCGCGAAATAGACGTAGGAGAGCTTTTGCTGCTCAGTCCACTGGTTAATCTGGGCGAGGCGCTCGTACTTGTCAAGCCAGTCTTCAATGTCTTCAAAGACTCCACCGCGATAGCGATCGGGAACCAGCGGATGAAGAACAGTTACCTGTTGTTGACTGGGAGACCGGCTGCATTGGGGTGCTTGCGGTGGGCTGGTTTTGGCCATTGCCAGATGTGTGGAGCTCCTGAAAAGGTGTGGTTGAAGATGGGAGAATTCCGGGGCAAGGCCTAGCAGTTGACGACTGAAGCGATGCACGGGGGTCGTACTGGTGGCAATGCGTCCGGGCTAGATGAACGACTCCCAGAATGAGTCCGGAGCATCAGACGCAGTCAATATACCCCGCACCTCCACCACTGTCGCGGTAGAACGCCGAGAGAGGACAGGGAGACGTCCTTCAAGAACAGCAGGACAACCTGTTCAAACGTAACAGAACAGAGACACGTCTTCTTCGTTCTCTAAGAATCCCACTGACCTACTAGTCGGAGTCCGTTAATGCCCCCATCGTCGTTGTCGTCTGCCTAGAACACGCGCGTCAATATGTATGTGTGCATTTGGAGCCTGTTTTGTAATATGTACAAATGATGTGTCGCATTCAACAATTAGCCATTGCCATGGCGGCAACAGCTTTACTGGAGCCATAGGCAATATTCGAGGATTGGGACATTCATTTCATCAATAAGTTTTCTGACCCGCATTGAGAAAGGCTCTCTCACTGAGGGTCGATTATGGAATAGTGCAGTATATGCCACATCGTTAACTTGTGTGTAGCAAGGGTGTCGATGATTAGACTGTACTTTGAGGAAATATGTGAAACTGCTGTATGTTCTTTCTAGGTGAAGGGACAATTAATTCGATTCAACATATAGGCTCTCAAGAGGACTTGATCTGAAGGCGCCAGTGGCTAGGCAGATACCCAGGTTGTGGACAGGATCCAGTGCCTTATGCGCGCTTGGCGCTGCTGTATTATACACGACGGACCGTAATCCAAACGTGATCAAACAAGGCTCTTGTAAAGGTTTAATAAGCACTACCTGTCACTTCCCCGTGTTGTATGAGAAATAATTTTCACTAAGTTCATTGTTGTTATGCGTTTCGCCTTGAGGTATTTGATATGTGGAATGAAGGTCTATTTCGTGTCAAGCAAAATGCCTAAAAACTTGTGCTCCTTGTTCACAGGTATTTGTTCCCCAGACACTACGATATTGGGCTCTGGAACTAGTCCTGGCTTTCTTGTGAAAAGAAGACAATAAATGTTCTGTGGGTTAAGTTTAAATCCATTTTCTTGTGCCCATTTAAACACTTTGTTTAGGCCTTGCTGTACCTGTCGTTCGCAGAATGCGAAGTTATAAGATTTGAAGCCTAATTGCACATCGTCTACATAGAGAGAATATATAATTGCTGGAGGTAGCGATGCACTGAGCAAGGTCACCTTAACAATGAAGAGCGTGCAGCTGAGCACGCCTCTTGAGATGCCCCAATCTCTTGTGTAAATGGACGGGACAACAGATTATACAATTCTGACTAAGAAAATACGGTTGGACAGGTAGCTTTCTATAATGTTAAGCATATTCCCTCGAATGCCCTTCTGCGACAGGTCTCGTAATATACCGTACCGGCATGTCGTGTCGTACGCCTTTACCATATCGAGAAATATAGACAAGAAGTGCTGCTTGGTGAAATGCATCACGGATGTTTGCTTCGATGCGCACGAGATGATCGGTTGCAGATCGGACTTCCCTAAAGCCACATTGATATGGGCCAAGCATTTTGTTGGACCCTAGGAAATGCACAAGATGGCAATTCACCATTTTCTCAAAAAGCTTACAAAGGCAGCTCGTAAGCGCTATAGGACGGTAGCTGGTCAGCAGTGAAGTATCATTACCCTGCTTCAAAACTGGGATGATAATAGCTTCTTTCCATTTAGATGGAAGATACCCAGCAGCCCAGCTAATATTTAAAAATGTGAGTAGTGTAATCTGCATGTCGGAGTGCAGGTGCTTAATCATATCGTATATGTCCGGACCCGGTGCAGAGCTCTGTCATGCTGACAAGGAGGTTTTAAGTTAGGCAATGCCAAAAGGACGGTTATAAGGATTGTTTGGCCTACATTTTCGGATAAGTGGCTTACATTCTTCTATTGCTTTATATTTCAGATAGCTCTCCGAATAGTAGGTGGAGCTAGACGCCTGCTCGTAGTGTTGACCAAGAGCGTCGGCCTGGCCTTCCAACTTGTTTCCTTCTTTATCCACCACGGGCAATGGATGAACTTGCTGTCTCTTAAGCCTCCTTAGTCCGTTCCATACTTTTGCCTCCTGTGTGTATGAATTAATGCCGGACAGGAACCTCTCTCAGCTTGCCCTTTTAGCTTGCCGTCGCTATCGCCTTCCCTGTGATTTTATATTTTTATATTCCATCAAATTTTCTGCAGTTGGGGATAGACGGAGTATGCCCCACGCTTTATTTTGTTTTTTCCGCGCCTCCTTGCACTCATCATTCCACCATGTAACTCGTCTTTTGGATCAGCTACCGCTTGATTGTGGAATGAATTTATTTGCTGCCTCGATGAAAAATGCGGTAAAATACACTAGCGCGACGTCAATGCTAACATCGGTGATAAATGTCGTGATAAGCAAGTCGGTCCTTTAAGATGATCCCAGTTTCCACCGAGGCGCACGTGGAGGACATTGATCTTGTTGAAAAAAGTTCAACATTACAGGGAAGTGGTCACTTCAGTAAGGATCTTTAATAACGCTCCACTCTAAGTAAGGAAGAAAAGCTGTCGAGCCAATCGATAGGTCTATAGAAGAATAAGAATTGTGCAACATATTGTAATAAGTCGGTTCCTTTTATTAAATAGGCATTCACCGGAGTTCACTATGAAATTCTTCATGAATAGACCTCTCGTGTCGCATCGTGAGTCTACCCACAGCGTGTTGTGAGCGTTAAAGTCTCCCACGACTATGTAAGGCTCGGGAAGCTGATTAATGAGGTTATAAAAGTCCGCTTTTTCTAGATGATGATTCGGAGGTATAGAAATGGAACACACGGTTACCGATTTATTATAAAGAATTGCCCGAATTGACACTGCCTCAAGGGGGCATCTGAAGGGCCACATGCGGACAAGCTACACCACTGGACGACGCAGCAGCGTCGTCGTGGTCGTTCCGGTAAATGGCGTATTGCCGGAGCAAGTTTGAGCAGATTTAAGATGTGTCTCTGAACACAGAGCACCTTTGGAATATTTTATGTAAAATTTCTTTAATTTCATCGAAGTCCAGGCTCCGTAATCCGGGATTTATCTTTTTTGGAGCGGTCGCGAAAGTCGCGCCTCTCACGAGGCGCTGGATGCGCCGGCTTGTTTCGAGATGTGTCCATCGACTCCTGAGAGCCGGGGTGTTTTCGAGCGGGGTGTTTTCAGGGTAGGCCTTGCCTCAAGAAGTAGGGCGTTGGAGGCCACCAACCAACAGGTCGATGGGCCTTACTTAAGAGATGGCGCAGCATTGCTGGCTGCTGTCGCCTGGGGAGCTGGAGGCACAGCCGCGGTCACACTCTTCGTGGGCCGGGCCGATGCCGGAGTCTGCTGCGGCGTTGCCCCTTTTCGCGCTACACCAGCACACCCTGCTGTACGTAAAGTCCCTAGATTTTCTGCTCTCAAAAAATATCTAGGGACTTTAACTGTACGTAGGAAGGAAATGCGCGTTCGCGCTTCCTAAATGAAAATGTTTTCTTTGACCTTTAACGTAATTATTTCTTTTTCCTTCTACCAGGAACGACATGAGCGGGAGTATGCAAGGTGGTCACCGTCGCAGTTTGCGCAGTGGAGTATCTCAGTACAATTGTCGGCAGGATGATCGTGCAATGCGCCCTTTGCACATGTGGTACCGCCCCGGTAGCTTTGAGAGCCGTGACGATTCCGCTGGCACTTAAATCAGCGGCGCGGGTTTGGAATGTGAGGCCTAAGTTTGATATTCAGATTGCCAGTTCCATTATATTCTCGTAAAGTACTTGTGCAAAACGTCAAAATTAAGTGTTTAGTGGGGATCTCTTGTCATCCCGCCTGATCTTTATTCTTTGAACATTTGTCACGTGCTGTTCCTTCCAGCCTTCAAGGAGCTCTGTTTCACTCAAGTCTAGGAGGTCTTGTTCCGATATGACTCCGCGTGTACTGTTCAGAGAACGGCAGGGGTTCATGGAGACGGGGGGTGGGGGGGGGGGGGGTATTGCCAATTTCAAATTCGGACAGTTTCTCGAACTGATACTTGTCACTGACTTCTAGCAACAGATTATCGCTGGACATTTTTGTGAACTTATAGCCGGGACCTAGTTTCTCAGTGAGGCATTTTGCGACAATAAATGGTGATAGTGTTCTTGCAGTTTTATCAGTGTTTTGACAACTTAGGACGTGGTACTTCGGGTATACATAGACCCGAAGGTCTGGCCGAAAAGTTTCAGGGAGTAATCGGTACACTTTCTCTTGGAAACACGGCGATCGGGGAGTCGGGGTAACGACGAAAAAGCCATATAAGTTACTATTATTTCGGTAGCTGTGCCAGCCGCCCACCACCGAGCCCCACAAGGGGACGCTACGAAACCCGAAAGAAACGAAGACCACAGTTGTAAATAGCTACTATAACCTAATATAAAATACCCAAGATTGGATAGCTACAGCAGGTTAACCTTTGCTACCTGGAAATGTGGGAGTGAGAAGAAGTGAGTAGAAGACAGGAAAGATTGAATGTGAGAGAAAAAGGCGAAGATTGGAGAGGAGGACAGGACTGCCAATTTCTTCCAGGTGGGTAAGTCTGGAGGCACCGTCTATGTGAAGCAGAGGCCAAAGAAGCGTGTTTACTCCACCGGGGAGTCCTTATTGACCCTTTTCGCGGTGATCCCGTGGGCGCTGCCATGTTTGATCACGTGGTGACGCGTCCATTGCTTGCCTCAACTGCCTCCGTCGCCTCCTTGTTTACAATGGAAGTGTATGACGCCGGCGCGGCTTAGAAAACCTCTCTTTACGGAGATATCGTAGACGGTAGCTAGGTAGACGACACGAAGCTTTGATCACAGCTTCAGAGAACATACAAAAGCGCTTTCGGAGCTGATTAAGCTATGTCCAAACGGCGCAAGCAGCTAGCGTATATATGGTGCTTGTTTTAAAAGCGGGGCTAAATATATATTCCAAGCTATCCAAACATTCCGCTCATGAATTCAGTCAGGATTAGTGTGTTTTGCTCTTTGTTATTTATTCGGCAAATATTTTGAAGCAGTGGCTTGTCAGTTTCTGACTCCGTGAAGTTCCTCGGTGCGGCCACTATCTGATTATTTTCTGCCTAATCGCTCGCAGGTGTGCGCAGTTCCGATAGATTTGTTCTTGCTGCGCACAAGGCTTGAAACGTAGCTGTTTTGTACATTCTAAGACCTTGTAGCAAATATATATTACAGCTAGTAACTCGCTTACTCTTGTGGACCATCACGAAACATTCAGCTTC
Source organism: Dermacentor silvarum (assembly GCF_013339745.2). Classification (NCBI taxonomy): domain Eukaryota; kingdom Metazoa; phylum Arthropoda; class Arachnida; order Ixodida; family Ixodidae; genus Dermacentor; species Dermacentor silvarum. Next base: position 110,664,661 of record NC_051160.1, on the reverse strand, counting down.
GACCATTCGTGCGCCATAGATGTAGTCCGTCCTTTATTGTGCGTATACAGTGCGCATATATTCAAGTGTTCACCCATTCACTTATTCTTGATACGCCGGCGATGGAGTGAGCGTAATAATTCCTGCCATTTGGGACAGATGTGTATAGATAACGTGCGCGAAACTTACTATGACAGGAAGCGGCGCTACTGCCTTTTGTCATTGTTTAACGAGTGGTACTCACTCTTGCCGACGTCCTGGGGATGAAGCCCTTTCTTTGAAGGTTAGCGATACAAGGCCGGCGGATGAGCATATTTCTATATCCTCGAGGAAAGATGTACATCACGAAGTGCCGGTAACACGTTCCGACACTTGCAGCAGCGGTCCGCCAACTTGGCCACACAGAATAATTCTATTCCTTAACATGCCAGTCACTATTTTTGCAGCCAACTACTGCACACGTCTTCAATCCACATGATTCAATCTAGCATGATTGGAGCACAGTGTGTTAGCGAAAACTCAGTTGCATTTCCGACAGCTGATAGCGTAGAAGCAAGGTAGACGCGGTAATGATTTCGTATTCGTGCGCGGTCGCTGAGGAGAGGCATGGCGCGCCGCCGTGAGCGCCATCTCGTTTCTCTAAAACAAAATGCTCCGCGAAAAGGGTCAATAGTTCCGAACACTGGAATCGGCTCAACCCCCAGGATCCCCCTTTCCCCAGACACGGCTAAGCCGCGCGGGTACGTGGTGTCGCAACACACCAAACGCCTGCTGAAGCAGACGCCCCTGCGGTGTAAGACCACGAGTAGTGCGTACTAGAGCACTGCACGGGCTCGGGCACCAGCCCGAGCCCTTGAAAAAACAGCCCTACCCGGCCCGACACGGCCCACGGGCCGGGCCGGGCTCGGGCACCGCATGTGCTTTTTGACCCGGGACCAGGCCGCGCTCGGGTATTTTGACGCGGGCCCGGGCCAGGCTCGGACTTTCTGGTGGTGTGCATGTAAGGTGCAGCGAGTTGTCCTCGTGCGTCTCGACTCTGAAAAACCTGTTGCCCCTGCGCAGCTGGAAGCTAGCAGTGCTACTCCTGTGTACTTCCCTTTTCTTCTTCCGTCGTATTTTGCGCTGTTTGAACAGAATGTAAAAGTGCAGACAGACCGAAGTCGCCTCAACAAAAAGGATGCCATTGTATTCCTTACCTAAATCAATGTAATTAATGCTTTCAGTGCGGTGTAAGCGCGTTCACGACTTGCTGATTCTTCAAAGGCGAATTGGCAGAACGATGACTGGTAAGCTAAGATAATTCGTCATGCGGCTGAAATATGACAATGCGTCCATTCATGCTTGCACGGATGTTCTCAACCGGTCGCCTAGCAGCAGCGCATTACGCTGCACCATGGAGGCGCGAGCTTTCTTTCTCCATTTACTCCATCCATGCGCTGCGCTCACGACCGGTCGTGGCTGTGCTTCGGCTAGAGTGTATTAGAATACGGTTGAGTGGGACGAGCGGCTGGGGCGGCGCATGCTTTGCAGTCAGGTGCCCGACGTGCAAAAATACTGTGGCGGCGCTGCGATATAAGTGGATTGGGCCGCATCAAGGTCGGCCCGTTGGAAACTGCTGGCGATACTGCTCGGCAGGGTCATTCGTACTACTTTTCGCACTGGTATTTGCGTTCAGACCGCTCAAATGGTGTTTATAATTACATATGACATGCATGTATGCCTTAATAATAAATTCCTTTCATTCCCTTCTTTATTTTATTTTTTAAAGCCGCTCGGTGATCTTTTTTCGTCTATGGCCGGGTTCGGGCCGGTTTCGAACCGGGCCGGCCCGCCACCCTTAAGTTAAAGGGGTGGCAGGCCGGGCCGGGCGGGTAACGTAGATTATTTGGGCCCGGGTCTCGCCATAAAACTTTTTGGTCGGGCTCGGGTGGGCAGCCCAACGTAAGAACGGGCCTTGGCCGGGCCCTGGCTGAAAAAATCGGCCCGTGCAGTGCTCTAGTGCGTACTCCTGAGAAACAGGCTGCCTACCGCGCGCGTCAGCACGAGTTGGCTTGTGAACAGGCTCGTCGCTTGCTCTCATTACTGGCGCGCAAAAAGGGGCCGCGCAACTTGCACGCGAAAAAAAAAAACACTGAGAGAACCACAGATCTGTAGCAGCACCAACGAGGCGACGCGCAGAGCTGCTGCCGACGCCGTTCGCGTTTCCCCACGCTCGCGCCGAACGCGCGCGGTGTCCGTAACTGCAGCCGATGCCTCTAGCGGCAGCTCGGCAGGTTTCCACCAGAGAACTGGACACTCGTCGAGTAGCGTCGGAAGTGGCTGCCTCTTCTTGCCTCGCAACGTTTCAATATAAGTTCCTGCTGTAGATCTGTGTTTACTTATGCTTACGCAATTGCATCACGTGCAACACAACACATCTTCGCTGTTTGATCATGTTCACGGAGCGGAAGGGCGGTAATTTTGCGGGCTTTCTTTAAGGCTTCGAAAAAGAACTTTTATGTAGGACGTTCATTGTGCAGCTTCAGGCGGCCACATTCCGACAGATGCAGAATGTACAAAGGCGCGTATACTCAATTTTGGAGCCTGCGAGTGGATAATGTTAGCATGTCCGGTATTCCGGTAAACGCAAGCGGACTGGGCGTTTTACCGGATGAGCGTAGGTACAAACGTAACCGGCCTGCACGGTGCACCTAGCGGCGCAGAGCTCAACCACACAAACACAGAGCTAATATTGCAGTAACCAAGTGTACTGTACTTCACTGATGGCGTAAATTTTTGGCATGGGGCACCAGCGCCAGCAGCAAACTAAAATAAACTTGGTTAGTGCAGTATTAGCTGTATTTGGCTGGTTGTGCTTTGCGCCACCAGGTGGCTGGACCGTGCAGGCCGTTCACGCATGCGCTTGTGTTTACCGTAATACCGGACACGCTAAAACTCTCTCATAAATGATAGTGTTGGTGATGTCCAGGCCTGAAGCCCCTAACTACGGTGTCTGTCATAGCCCAAGTGGCACCGTATAAAAAATCAGGGGTTATCAGTCAAGATTACACTAATAATCAGTGCCAACGTTTTCATAGATTAACCAGCTTCATAAGAACACACCTTCAAGTGCACGTCAGAATATTGCACGCGATGCACATAACGGTTCAAAATTCGAGCTGGTTTCGGATAAAATCGCTTCAAGTCGTCAATCTTGCTACACTGACGCACTTTGTAGTCGTCACGGTACATGTAGGACGGGCACAAGATGAGGGTGGTGGCATCTAAGCGGCGACAGACGCCGTTTTATAAATATTCGAATGCTGCCACGCAGTACAAAGCGAACTGCAGCCCAAGAGTAACATTGCGTTAAAATCCTGGGCAAATTTTGCTTGTTCTAAAACGTCATCGGCTTATTTTTTGGTCCACTGTAGGAGGGAGGCCATTTCTAATTACCCCTGACCTGCGCTAGGCGATTGCAAGTTGTGTCTGCAAATTTCCTAATGATATCACGCCAGCTAATTTCCTGCGTCTTCGACAGCGCGTCCTTTCTCCTTGCACCCACTTGCCTCAATCTTCTATGTTAACCTCCAAATTTCTACCACATATTTTAGTACTGGTAGAGTGTAATGATCGTACACTTTCCTTTTCAAACGACAGCGGTGAGTTGCCGATCATGATTTGGTAATGCTGGCCTTATGCGCTCCAACCCCTTTTCAGTCTTCTGTAAATTTTATTCTCAAGATCAGGGTCCCCTGTGAGTTACTGACCTAGATAAACGTACTCCTGTGCAGATTCTAGAGGCTGACTGCCGATCAGGAATTCTTGTTTGTTTGACAGGCTATTCAACATTATCTTTGTCTTCTGCATATTAGAATCTACTTTTAAATTTTCTTGGCTAAGGTCCTCAATCATTTGTTGCGATGTGTCCCGAGCATTCCTCAACAGGACAATGTCATCTACAAGCTAACTGTTGAGATATTCGCCATTGATCCTCACTCTAAATGTTTCACAGCCTAACATATTGAACACTTCTAAGCATGCACAGTGAAGATGATTCGAGAGATTGTGTCTCATTGCCTGATCTCTTTCTTGTTAAGAATTTTACCACTTTCTAGTGGACAAGTAAAACATGTGAAGCCAGAACTGATTGATGCAGAGTCTGAGGCAGAGTCGAAGCCTGAGAAGTTGCGGATACGTGCACTGTGGCTGAACGTAAACATGCCAGACCCACATAAACGACATAATTTTGTAGTTGTCCGCCGAATGCCTGTAAGCATCACGGCCTTAATGTGAACCCCATTCAGTCTTCAGTACAATCCACAGGATATGCACTTAGACCGGTTATTACACGCAAATTTAGTAGCTTCGTCCAAACGCACTGAATTATGGGATCGAACTGTGCGCCGCTGGGAAGGAACACAAGACAAGATAGACAACATAATTTGGGCGACGCAAAGGCTGATCTTGCTGATACCACGTGTTTATTGACCACGCTTAGAGCCGTGCACGCTTCACATTGTTCATTTCGGGATACCAGGTCACTGCGGGCGGCTTTTGATGTCGTCATATTGACTTCACTACTGCGCAGCAGGCGTGGAGCACTGTAAGATCGTCGCCGACTGGAAGACAATTCTAGCGCAGAATTCACGGACGCCTATGAAGGCATTCTTAAGTGAGAGGAGATAAAAAATAGAAACATCGCACGAATGGACTGGAAGACTTGAGTGACATCATTTCTTCCAGGGCTCGTGTTATTCCGTGGTTTAGAATAATTTATATATTACATTCTGAGGTTTTACGTGCCAAAATTGCGATTTGATTATGAGTCACGCCGTAGCCCCGGGGACTCCGGCAACTTCGACCACCTGGCGATCTCTAACGTGCCCCCACTGCCGGGACACGGGCGTTTTTGCATTTCGCCCCCATCGAAATGCGGCCGCCGCGGCCGTCATTTGATCCTGCGATTTCGCGATTGGCAGCTCAACACCATAGCCGCTAAGCCAACGCGGCGGCTGGTTTAGAATAAGCATCTCCAGCCAATCATAACACGACGATGGCTGTCTATTGCTGTCGCTTTTCTTTGTCGTCTGGTCTGCCCATGACCTGTTGCCTTTTACTGGCTTTGCACATGCTAAACAAAGCGTAGTGGCGTCTTTATAAGCGTTATACTGTGCACCTTTTTACCAAAAAGTGTCTCCAGTGACACGCGTCAGTGTGGTATATGTCAATATGTGTGTGTGTCTGCGTGTGTGTGTGTGTTTGTGTGTGTGTGTTTTCTTCCGGCCTCTGACTCGACGTAACCGAAGCCTTACTAAATTCAGAGGACTTCACTGTACATATCTTAATACCGTAAGTGCACATATTCTGCGCATTATTTATTTATTTTATTTAGGAATACTGCAGGCCTTAGAAGGCCCAGGCAGAAGGAGAAAGGCGCATAGAAAAATTAAAATACAATAGATTGACGAAGGAGTAGAAAAGCTCCGGGAAAATGTAATAGAGAGTAGGAATGCATGATGAGTAAGCACCTAAATAATGCATAGAGGGTGACACATACAAATTGAAACACTGTTTCATGGACACAATTTCAAAGCACTGGAAATGTAACGAGAAAAAGAGGAGTATATAATTCAATATTATTACAACGCGTACATCAATACATAATGCATAACGATCAAAATAAAACAATATTTTCATAACAACAAGGACTAATTTGTAGATTGTAATAGGCACTATTGAGTCAGTGCTGACAAGTTGCTATAAGTAGGCTCTTCCATT
>NC_051160.1:110594125-110658822 GCF_013339745.2 Dermacentor silvarum | reverse complement strand
CACCAGCAGCACCAATCACGTTGACCTTTGCCTTGCCACAGCCGTTGAGGATTCGAATCGACGCGGAGAGATGGCGCGCCGCCTTTGCTGCCGCTGCGCATGCGCAGGCGTGCGGCCGGCGACGGCGTACGTGCTCCGAAAATCTGAGCGCCTTTGCCCGTTTCTTTTCTTTTTTTTTTTTATTGTCGCTCTCTCTCTCTCTGCGTTCCATGCGCGCGAACCGGTTGTTTTAACCTTCCATTTTTCAGTTCTTTCCATGGAAAAGGAAATGCCTTGGCGCGCTGTATTAAACGCTGTGGGCTATCGCATGGAGCAGGAGTGCACACTTGGATGAACGCAGTGTTTGTAAAAACCGTTAGCACGCACGTCAGGCGCTAGCATTATGGCCAGCGACGATGAGTAATGTAGTGCATTTCTAGCATAGCTTTCAACGTACCGCCAAATGGGATACCTAGCTGCGCACATGGTAGTGCAGTCTGTTCCGGTGATATGTCAAAGCAATCAATACACTAATGACGTACGCATATACTCGGCCGCACAGGCATATAGCGCCTAGAAAGGACTGGGTGGGCTCAGAGTATCAGCGCACATTGTAAGTGAACGAGAAGCTTTAATGAATTTATAGCGCGGGATATCAGTCTGCGAAAAACCACTCGATGTTAGTGATGCAGCCTAGATATGGGGAGAACCTTAAGTATCTGAGAATCAGACGACACATAAGGCGCACACCACATACACGACATCGGTTCATCGCACACTAGCAAATTCTGCGTTGTCAGCTGTACACATTACAAGTCTCTGTGCTGTTAGCATGATGCCTGTTTGTAATCCGCTTCTCGCTAAAACTGGCATTCATAACCTCTATTTACATGATTGGATCGGCATTTTGCTTTCTTTATTTTACTGCCGCAAAAGTAATGCTATGAAAACAACTGTAAAGACTGTCTTGGGATTGCCCAGAGCGACTACGGAGGTCATATAATGTGGTGAACAAATGCGGAAGTATATACACCATGTCTATAATAAACTCTACAAGAAGGCTTTAAAGAAATGTCAGCAGTATATTCAATCCCAGTGGCTTATATCAAACGTAGCTCCGTATTATCCGCCTGTAACTCCGCTTGGTTACAGCGTACACGGTTTGGGCCGAGTTTAACGACTCTTGTCTAAGACGGCAAGTAAACCTGAAGCAATAACACTTTTACAATATCGGCTGTCCTTTAGTTCATCTCACAGCATACCGCAATCGGTATACGGTCTGTTCGCTCGAGTTAACATGATCTTTGGTGATATCCCACCCTATAGCCTTCACAGGGGGTGGGTGGGGGGATATAGGAACCATTAAAAATAATTTCATCACATAGAAGTATATTGAAGCCTCCGTGTGGTTCGCAAGGAAAAATTATCGTTGTGGATGCATTCCCGACTAACTATAGGTGCCGGCCCAGAGGTTACATGTTAACAACCAGTGCATACTGGATGAAACTCGGCGAGCTAGCACACTCTTAAACACCTAATCATCTGGTAAAATACAATTAAGCCTGCGTAATTCAATGACAGAGATGCCATGGTGACCTTTATTGCTTTTCTCTGTAGACATTCTATAACTGGCAATCGGCTAAAGAATAGCAAACAGAAAAAATTTTGCATATAAACGGCGTATAGACCGCTAATATAGACAAAAAATACATTTAAAGACTTTTGTCAAGACTAATTTATAGACGGGGAATAGATAAAAGAAGTAGACACCTTATCAACTTTCGCCTATAGAAATCTATAAACCGGGCGTATACAAAATAATCAACACCTTATCGACTGTCGCCTATAGACAGTCCTTAGACACAGAATGAACAATAAATAGACAAGCTATCGACTTTGGTCTATACGTAGTCTATAGAGTGGAAGATCACAATAAAAACAAACAATTTATCGACTTCTTTCTGTAGACCGACTATATAATGGCAGTAGACAAAAAGAAATAAAAATCTTTTTAACTTTTGTATATAGACAGTCTATAGACAATGATGACAAGAATAAATAGAGACCGTATCGAATTTTTTTCTATAGTTGTGTATAGAGAGGAAGTAGACAAAAATAAGCAAACATCTTATGGACATTTTTCTGTAGACCGACTATGGAATGGGAGTAGACAAAAAGAAATAAAAATGTTATTAACTTTGTCTATAGACATTCTATAGACAATGAATGGGCAAGAATAAATAGAAACTGTATCGACTTTTTGCTATAGATAGTCTATAGAGAAGAAGCAGACAAAAATAAACAGACATCTTATCGACTTTTTTCTGTAGACCGACTATAGAATGGGAGTAGACAAAAAGTAATAAAAATCTTATTAACTTTTGTCTATAGACAGTCTATAGATAATGAATGAACAAGATAAATAAGTCTGTATCGACTTCTTTCTATAGATAGTCTATATATAGTCTATAGAGAGCACGTAGACAAGAAGAAACAAACACCTTATTGACTTCTTTCTATAGACTGTCTATAGAATGTGAGTAGACAAAAGAAATAAAAATCCTATCAACTTTTGTCTATAGACATCTATAGATTATTTATCAACAAAAGAACAAATCTATAGAAAGCAAAGTTGTCTAGAAGAAGTCTATAGACATTCTACAGACAGTCTAAACTCATTTTGTAAGGGTATGGTGTGGGTCGTTCCCTCCTCTGTAGCAGTAGTAGTAGTAGTAGTAGCAGTAGTAGTAGTAGTAGTAGTAGTATAGTTAGTAGTAGTAGTAGTAGTAGTAGTAGTATTATTAGTATGTAGCCACCTGTAGTTTTATGAAGTGTTCACTAGATGGCGTTCCGGTTCCGCTTCCGGTTCCACTTTGCGCGCGTTTGGTGCGAAAGCGGGCAAAACGCCGACGGCGTCGACAACAGTTCTGCGCGTTGCTGGTGCTGCTGCATGTCCAAGTTTATACTGCTGATTAAAACTACCTTGAGCCGACCCCATGCCTGCTTCGCATACTACTCAGGTTTCCCCTACGGGAAGATGGTGTAATTTTCTCTCTCGTTCCCGACGCGCGCTCTCTTTATCTCTCGTCCGTAGCTGTGGTTTTACCCGAATAATCCCCGGTGCTTCGCCCACTCATCATCATTCACTTCGTCGATATGCTGTGAAATTTTCTCCATGAAATCGTACTACGTCACGGGGCTCCTTCCATCTTAATAACCGAACGATGAACTGCGTTTACTGCTGACTTAATGCAGGAGATCGTCACGCTGACCCACACCAATAATTAGAAACCACGGCCTATCACCCACAAACTAATGGGCTAACCGAGTGCCTCACAGAACTATGGCCGATATGATCTCGATGTACGTTGGCGTAGAACACAAGTCCTGTGACCAAGTTCTACCATACGTGACATTCGCACACAAAACGGCTGTGCTGGAAACCACCGATTAACATCATTTGAACTGGTGTATTGGCGCTGCGTAACACACCTTTAGACGCCATGCTCGCGGTAGACAACGGAACAAAATGAAGTGACAATGCTGGCGACATCGTCCAGAAATCGAAGAAGCTCGACTGCTTGCTCGCAAAAGCATCCGCAACCAGCAGAGCGCCGACACCCGCCGTTACAAACTTGCCGAAGGAACATTCAGTACAAACCCGGCGACTACGTTTGGGTGTGGACACAAGTCCGTCATCAGGGCCGTCAGAAAAATTACTGCGCAGATACTTTGGCCGTGCAAGATCGTCAGGCGACTCAGCGACGTGAACTACGAGGTTGTCCTTCAGAGTACTAATATAGCTCTAGCCGACGGCGGGCACGAGCCGAGATTGTCCACGTAGTACGGATGAAGCCGTACTACGCCCGCGAAGTGCCCCTCTGATCAACTCTCTCCCACGCCCTCTGTCTCCCTTTACCCTCTCCTACCGGCGACCGGGACTGTCGATTTTCAGGTGGGGAGTAATGACGCGAAGTAAGCTGCCCTATACAGGCACCGATCGTCAGAAGTCAGCTGTTCACTACAGGCACAAGATCGCCAGAGAGAAAACGACGATAGGGCGCAGGTGTGCGCGCGTTTTTTTGAGTGTCGGCCATCACTATAGAAGTCTGTTCTTTTTCGGCGAGCCTGAATGATATTCTTCGTGACAATATATACCGTATCATTATTTCATTAACAAATGGGGAAATTTTATAGGATTTGATTGAGACATGCGCACAGTACACTTTCGAAAGTAATTTGGACGTAATATGTTTAGTTACGCGAAATGTCGTGTTAATATTTCCCGAAACTTCTGTGGCCTGCGCATGTCGCACTAGTGTCTGGGAGAATTCGATAGCGTTTACTGTGTAATGAATTGAAAATAAGGAAGGGCGGCAGAAATGCACGCTATGAGATGACTCTGACTAATTCGAGCATAAGTTCCTAAGAAAATATTTAAGGACAATAGCTCGACCAACCAGAGTTTTACATACATCTATGTACAAGAGCGTTTTTGCATTTCGCCCCCTATAAATGCAGCCGCCGCCACCGCGATCGAACCCGTTACCTGGAGCTGAGCAGCGTTCCGCCGGCGCGTATCATATTAGCACGCGTACTTGTTTGCTCTTTTACCTGGGACCGCATTTCACCCGCTAACAACTGTTATACCGCCGTGGTTGCTTAGTGGCTGGGCGCTGTGCTGCTGAGCACAAAGTTGTGGGATCAATTTTTTTTCCGCAGCGGGCCGCATTCAGATGGGGTCTAACTGCAGAAACGCCCATACACCGTACATTAGGTGATTCCAATAACCCAACGTCATCGAACGGAGTCCCCAATAATGCGTGCGTCGTGATGATATCGTAGCTTACGTACGTAAAACCCCCTAATTTACATTTTAACACTGTTAAACTAATGGCTCCGCGTCTTGCATTAGTTAAACCAATGCAAGGTGCGCCTGCATGCATAGGGATTTTTTTTTAGTGTTATCTTTAATTCTGTCTGTTTTCTTTGTTGTCATCCATCCTCGTGTGACGAGATCGTAAACGCGACTGTAATAGTGTTTCACTTTCTGGAAGGGGTACCAATGATTATGCTGCAATCTTCCACAAGCACGTACAGGGTGCTTTTTAAGCTGCACCATTTTTTTATTGCCTCTGGCAGATAGCACAATTCTAAACCTAGATCTAACTACTGGATGAGGCAGCCATCACTTCTACGAGAAATAAAAATACCGAAATGAATAATAATTGTAAAGGTTTATTAGAGTTCGGAGCAGCGCAGCGGCGACAGTCAAAACGAGACACGGCTTTCAAGCACGAGCGCCGTTGCCCAGCAAAATCGCTGGACCCACTAGCGTCTCTCTTCGCTACAAATTAAGTAAATACGCTATTTATCTTTCTAATTTTGGGGCGAAGCTCCTTAGGGTGTGGGTCTGTCCCTCCTCTGTAGTAATGTATAGTATAGTAGTAGTCGTCGTCGTCGTAGTAAGTAGCCACGTCTAGTTTTTATGCAAAAAAAATTCCGAAAGTTGTGTCCGTAGCGCGGAATCGAACCAGGCCCCCTCGCTTCCGAACGCGCGGCGCTAGCCACTACGCCACGAAGCGCACATGGACACACGCACCACGATGACAATAAATACCCAACATTAACGAAAGACTGCGCGTTTCTAACGCGTTTGTGCTAGCGCGTTACGGCCCGTGTAGAAGCTGGTGTAAGACGCTGTGGCCTCTCATAGACACTGCGTTATAGACATAGACACTGCGTTCATAGACACTGCATTACGAAATTATGACAAGTACAAGAATGGACCATTTGTAGTAGTTGGGGACTTTAACGTGGATATCATTGACAAAATTGGCTTATCCAACATATGGCTTCTAGATATGCACTCAGATGCATATCGTTTGACCATATGAAAACCTACCACGATCCGAGGAAATGCATAGACCTAGTATTTTGCAATTGTCCACTGCAACCCATACAGGAACCGCTCTCCCTTCATTCACGGACCATAAAGCCGTCATAATGAAGGGACAACGCAAGCCATCCATCGTCTAAGAACAAATTAAAGTTGATTTTGTATATATACACACAGTGTTTCTCACGTTTTACATGATGATCGACTGGGCGAATTACACGGAAGATTCACGGTTTACCGATGATTCCCTCCGGAGCTTCGCCCACTCATCATCATTCACCCCGTGGATATGCTGTGGTTTTTTTATTCCTTTCAAATTTTTAAAATCATTTTATGGCACATATTTTAATCTATGCAATGAATCATGGATGACGATATCGCAATGCATATCACTTGGAAGGAATTCTCTGGACTGAACCAGTTTCGAGATATTATTACGACGATATACGCTGGTGTTCCAGCTACTTTCGTGGTTCAGTGAATAAAACAGACTTTCATCAAAAAACGTTAACGCGACGTCGCACACGTTGAGACTTAATCTCTCGAAGCTGATGCAGTCCTGAAAATTTGTTCCAAGTGGATATGCCTTGCGAAATTACCAGCTATAATCCATAGAATATGCGCCTTGAAGGAACAATTAAAGATTAACTAGCATAGGGATGTACATTATTGAATGTGAAACTGGTTTGTTCTACAAGTAATGGTCGGTCTCATCCAGTAATTTATATCAAGGTTTCGAATAGCGATATGTATCAAAAAAGTGTGCAACTAAAAATGTACCCTATATAAATAGCCGCCGCGTTTCAGCAGTAGATGAGATTTCAACAATCGACGAGTGTGGTCGCTGGTATCATTATGCTTTATTTATTTTATTTTTATTTATTTATTGATACTGCGATCTTATACAAGATCTTATACAAGGCTTACTGCTGAGCGTTACTTCTCTTGCGTGCAACAAGTTCGCTCGATCAACATTTAGTTTTATGTAGTGCGTTATCTCACTGAGGTTGCTCACCCTCTCTACGACGACACAATATGACTTATTTTGCAATTGGAATTTTAGAACGCTGAAACTGGCAGTTCTGGCCCACTTTTCTTCCGCCTTTGTAACCGGTGCTGCGGACCTGTTAGCGCTGAGGGATGAGCATGGTGGATGCAGAACCTCTGGTTGCTCAATACTGCAGTAAACTCCACAGTGGTGTTGCCACCAATATGTCCTCAATTCTCAGCCAAGTCCTCAAATGCGCTTCATAATGAAAGTATTGGCCACATGCAGCCTAAAACCTCTGGACAACGCACTTATTTTCGGTCTTGGTGCTTCGGAAAACCTGCCCGGTGAGTGGCGACGACCACATCTCAGCGTGTGATTCCTTCGCATCCTGCACCTGATTTGCAGCCACTAGAATCTATGACGTTCACTTCATTGAAAAAATCTTACGAATACTAACATAAAAAATAATTTCTTGGGTTTTACGCGCCAAAACCACGATCTGATTATGAAGTTTGCACTACTGGGGAGCTACGGATAATTTCGACGCCATGGAGTTCATTAACGTGCACCCAAATTACGATACACAACACATTTTTTCAGTTTGTTCTTTCAAAACGCGGCCACCAGGGCCGCGGGCGAACCGCATTCTCCAGATCAGCAGTGCAACGCTATACAGATGTGCAGCTACAGAGTTTCTGAAGAGAAACAGACAATAGACTAATATCTTGTCGTTCTTTTTTAGGTGAGGAACGATGTGACGAAGAATGTAAGTATTGGCTCTACAAGATAGTTTGTACATGCCTTATACTTTGTGTTAATCATTTACCAATGTCCTTAGAGTGGGTACGTACCGTTAGAGTGGGTACGTTAGAGTGGGCAAGTTAATTCATATTCAAAATGCGGGCACCAGGGCCTGTATTGAACCCGCGGCCACGAGATCATGAAAGTAACTCCATATAGAGATAAGGCTTCCGAAGACAGAGAGTAAACTAATATTACGTCGTTGTTTTTCTTAGTTGGGAAAAAGTATGACGAAGACTAAGTATTTGTTCTACAAGGTCGTTGTATATGTCTTATACTTTCTTTATAATTTACCAATGTCTTTAGGTTGGTACGTTAAATGCACAACGATAGGTTGTTATAAGTATTCTCCCAAAAATATGACCGTTAAATCTCCTATTATGCTCGAACTTGTTTGAACATAACTTGTTCGAGCCAAAAATGTTGTTTAGAAACTACGCATAAGGAAAGTTTAAAGAATTTCAACTTAAAAAACTAAAATGTACATCAGGGATAAAACAGCTAATGTGCCGTCTTCATGCCTATATGTCGCAAACACTATAGGAATTGCTCTTTGATTATCTGCACGCGCAACGAGAAAGTTCTTTACCTTTTGGTGATTTCTTTGTTGCACGATTTTAACAATAGTGAAAGCCTTTAGGAAGGCATTTCTACTGCACTGTGATACAGGAGATAGTCTAGGCGCAATCTTTTTTCGCCGAATCAACAATGAACAATGTTTTTGCGGTAAAATACAAAAACTACGGGTTCCTTAGGTTTGCGCTAGAAGCGCTTATGGCGCATTTCGCGTCACACTGGTGACCTTCGGTGGGTGACGCTGCTCTGCATTCCCTGCACTTTTTCACACTCAGGGTCGGCCATAATTCGGCCCTGTGGCCTAGTTCGCCACAACCGTAGCACACATCCACTTGTCTTCTGTATAGAGCGCAGGGCAGCATGCCCGCGCCGTACATGACAAAGTTCAGCACCCTCAGTCCCTCGAACAGGACGGTAACTGTGGTGGTGGTCTTGATGCGACGCATCTCCAATACGGTGGGGTTCCGTTGGTTTACGATCATTCAGCGGAGCTGAGCGTCGTTGAACTCGGTGTCGACTCCCCTCACAACACCCTTGCACGTATTGTCCGAGGCGGCCATGTACGCCGTCACCTCAACGACCCCTTCGCGCAGACGGATCTGTTGAACTATCGTGTAAGCACGCGCGTTTATTTCTACCTTGTTGAGACGACGTGGATGTTTTTCACGTTGTTTGGGCAGACGATGTCTTCGCCTACCTGGTCTGGTGAAAATGCCGCCGCCATAGCCAGCACTTCTGCCACCCTAATAGGGCTGATCTTTTCACGTCGAGGCCACCCTGTGGCCTAACGATGACCCGAACATGTTCCCGAGGCAGTTTCGGGAGCCTTGAGGCTGCGGTGAGCTTCTTCAGCGCGTTCCGTGGGGCTGCCTACTTTACCGGGCTCGGCGTCGACTTGGGAGTTTCTTGCCTTGCCTTCTTATTTTTGCCCGTTGCCGCTGTCCAGCCGGGGCACCTTGCTTCTTCGGCGGAGATTTCTACCCCCTCCACCATCTCGACTTCGGGCATGATGCCCCACCACCCCGGAATTAGGCCTAAGCGTAGCCGTACTCCTCACCGCCGTTAACCCAATAGAATTAGCTCCTAACGGCATGGCAAAAAGTTCAAAGTCGTATAAAAGTGAAGTAAATCTGGTATCGGATTGATCCCCGCAACAGACTGCATCGAATGATGCACCATATTCAAGGGTTTTCGCTAACTCTACCAGCGGAAACATTTGAGGAAAACGGGAGCCGATGTTTGCGCGTCCTCACTGCTCGGCGGACTTCTCCGCCCTCCCCGTTTGTGCAAGCGAAAATCAAATGCGCAAGTGAAAGTTTGGTGCATAACGTTCGCCAAAGAGACAAAGGCACCCGAGAAAGATTCTGAAATCATATAAGAGCACTCGGAGCTGCAACTAAAAACTCGCAACGACTGTATGGGATGAAGACGGTAGCATCTACTAAGGAGACGATGCGCTGCGGTACATCACAGACGTTATTAGGGACAACTTCGGCACGAAAGAAAACGTAGTTCTGGCTCAAACAGATCCACCAACAACAGATAAGCCTGAGAGACCAAAATTTAGCATATAAATATTTTACTGCAAGAAACCAGAAGATGATGTCACTATTCACATGGAAGCAGGACCCGATGAAATCCCAATACAGCTAAACAAAAACTGATCAAAGACCGAGGAACTCATCACTAATGCCATAGAGCAAGTCATTAGAACGAAGAAAATTTCGGTTTGATGGGGTGAAAGCAAGATGAACCTCCCCTACAAAGGAAAAGATGATAAGAATATGACGAGAGCGTACATTCCAGTTACACTAACGTCGGTGGTATATAGAATGGCAGTGCAAGCCATAAAATTTGAACTGTCGAAGTGGGTGGAGAAAATTTATGTACTGAGGGAACTACAGAATGGGTACAGGCCAGGGATACGCAATGAGGATGTTTGTAGTAACTCCGTGCATAGAGATTTCAGTAGCTCAGAATAAACCTTTATGGACAGCATTTCTATATACTAAGAAAGCCTATGACAAGGTAGACAGGAAATCGTTATGGGATGTTGCCAAACACTGAAGACATAGATGAAGATTTAGTAGAGCTCCTGAGGGGGATATAGAGAGACAACCGAACACGCATTGTATGGGCAGGTCGAAGATGAAATGAAGTGGTGCAAATACACCTAGGACTGAGTCAAGGATGTCCTCTTTATTCAATGCTCTTCACGTTTAATGTTAAATCACAGCAAGACGACTGGAAGACAGCAAATTCGGGTTTGATTTATCCTACACGCGTAATGGACAAATGGTGCAACAGAAAGTCCTTGGACTGATATATGTGGACGACTTAGTGCTACTAGCGGACAATACATGAGATTTTCAGACACTTGCGAATACCTGTGGCAACGCAGCGACAAATCTAGGCCTATAGTTTAGCGCAGAGAAATCGGAAATTATGATCTTTAATGGAGACGGGTCAAATATCATCATCATCATCATCATCATCAACCTATATTTGTGTCCACTGCAGGACGAATGCATCTCCCTGTGATCTCCAATTATCCTTGTCTTGCGCTAGCTGATTCCAACTTGCACCTGCAAGTTTCCTAACTTCAACTCAGCTAGTTTTCTGCCATCCAGGTCTGCGCTTCCCTTCTCTTGGTATCTATTCTGTAACTCTAATGTCTCACCGGTTATCCATCCTAAGCATTGCATGGCCTGCCGAGCTCCATTTTTTCCGCTTGTTGTCAACTAGAATATCGGCTATCCCCGTTTGCTCTCTGATGCACACCACTCTCTTCCTATCTCCTAACGTTAGGCCTTACATTTTTCGTTCCATCGCTCTATGTGCGGTCCTAACTTGTTCTCGAGCTTCTTTGTTAACCTCCAAGTTTCTGCCCCGTATGTTAGCACCGGTAGAATGCAATCATTGCACACTTCTCCTTTCAACTACAATGGTAAGCTCCCAGTCAGATTTCACAATGCCTATCGTATGCACTCCAACCCAGTTTTATTCTTCTGTAAATTTCCTTCTCATGGTCAGGGTCTTCTGTGAATAACTGACCCTGATAAACGTACTTTTTTACACATTATAGAGGCTAACTGGCGATCCTGAATGCTTGTTGCCTTGCCAGGCTATTCAAAATTAAGTTTGTCTTCTTCATATCGGTATGCGATAGTTATTTCTGCATATTGTTAATCTTCAACCCCTCTTACACTTTCTAGGTTAAGGTCCTGAATCATTTGCTGCAATTCATCTTCATTGTTGCTGAATAGGACAATGTCATCTGCAAACTGAAGGTTGCTGAGGTTTTCGTCGTTGATCCTTACTCCTAAGCTTTTCCAGTCTAAGAGCTTCAATACTTCTACTAAGCATGCAGTGAATAGCATTAGAGATATTCTGTCTCCTTGCCTGACCCCTTTCTTGATAGGTAAGTTTCTACTTTTCTTGTGGAGAACCAAAGTTGCTGTGCAATCCTTATAGATATTTACCAAAATATTTACGTATGCCTCCTGTACTCCTTGATTACGCAAAGCCTCTATGAATGCTGGTATCGCTATTGAATCAAATGCGCTTTCTTATCTATGAAAGCCATATAGAGAGGTTGATTACGTGATTACGTGATTGATGACATGGTATGATCCATCGTAGAATATCCCTTCCTGAAGGCAGCCTGTTGTCTTGGTTGGCTGAATTCAAGTGTTGCCCTTATTCTATTGGAAGTTATCGTGTTGAATATTACACAATACTGAAAGCAAGCTAATGGGTTTATAATTCTTGAATTGTTTAAAGTATGAGGACAAGTGCCAGCAAAAAAAGTTTAAAAAAGGATGAACAATACAAATTATAGGTCTACATCATAAAGCACACTTTTTTAGGCCGAAGTGAGCCTTTTAAGTTTCCATTATTTTTTAAAATATTTTTATTATTTGAAAAGTTTAGCTAAATGTGGGTCTCAATCGAACAGTCATATCTCTAATTTAACTCGACAAAAACACACAATTTTTGGCAGTGATATACGGGACGCTTTGTCCTGTGCAATGAACCAAAAGTACTGAGATCAGATGAATTCTCAAAGCATAGTGATGAAATAACCAAAAACATTTGTGCTTCCATTGGGTGTGCCTTGGTGTAAAATGCATCCATATTAAAACTTGTGGTACGATTTTACTTGTTGAGGTTCAGTACACACCTAATAATGTGAGAACAAATTGTGCCAAGTTTCACAAAAAAAGATTTATTGGGGAAAAAGTTATGAATGTCGGCATTTCAAGAAATCGCAGAAAGATGGGTTCTGAGAAAATCAACAAAAAGATTTCAAAGCATAGCGCTTACATAAGAAGATCAGGAGAGCTAAAATCCCCTTTTTTGTAGCCAGTTCCGTCTTCGATCTTGCTCTTGTCTAATTTTGCTCGTGTGGCACCTCGACTTCCTCTTTTTTCTAGCTTGCTTTGCAGTATTACAGGTATTTGCAGTATGTCTCCAGGTCCGTCGCCTTGTAATGATTGCCGGCAAATTTTCATTTTGTGCGTCTTTGTGCTCTAAGCTTCCCTATTCTGTGGCTGCCAGTAAGAAAAAGTAAGCGACAGAAAGTAAATACATCCATCAAACAATCCGCTGCTCCTTCAACGCGTGTGCAGCCTCTAGAACGTAAACAAAATGTGCAAAACATTGCACATCCACCTGGTGAGTCGTTTATTATTTTAATTGATAAAGAAATTGTTGAAAGCGCTATTATGGCATTACTACACTTTTTACGTGATACGATTCTTAAATAACCACCAAAGAACTGCAAACCAAGGCATCTTTTTTTCTGTTCCACAGAAAAGTGGCACTTTTAGTTTCGGTTTCATAGGCGCCTGCTGGGTATACATTTTTTTGTGTATCTTTTGAAAGAAACTCCGTAGGAAGATACTTTTTTCTGCAAAATGATGGTGACTAAGTTCCTTATCTAAGTGTCATCTAGTGTTCCTAGAATTGATGCCGGGCTTCACCAGTTCTTCTAACCTCACTAAGGTCAATAATATCCCAGGAAATACTTGATAATTCTTTAAATACCCCTGCTAAGCTAGGCTCACTCGATAGGGTGCGCGTGTTCAAAGTTGCCACATTAAGTTTCCATTGGCGGTCTGTCCGGATCCAGAGATTCTTAGCACCCTCTGCCACGGCGCAGGTGTGTCCGCCACCTTTGTCAGGTGCTCCGCAGCCGCTGGGGCTTCAGGGCCATGGGTTAATTGTGGGAGTCATGAGGCAGGTAGTGGCCGAATACTGCACCAGGGAGGCTAATTCCTGTTCCGGTGTGGGAGTGACTTTGTTGAAGCTTAGTTAGCCTTCCTAATAGTGTTGCACCTGTACTAGTATAGCCCCACTAGCACTCGGCGATATATATATTGCCGATATATAGACAGACTGACAAGAGACATTAATCAAGGTCCTGAGAAGCATACAGACACACACACACACACACATATATATATATATATATATATATATAATGCCTGAATATTTAGTGGACTGGTGGAGGATACGAGCTTATGACCTTCAGATTAGAAGCCTGGTGTTCTACCTCTGCTCCACGCCACCAAGCCCACGTATTGGCTCACGCGCCAATACGTGGTGTTAATTCAGCAGCATATCATACCCATAGTCAAGCAATATCAATGCCTCGGCGTATACGTAAACGTTGGAAAAACTTTCTCAAGCACAGACCAAGATCATCTGAAAATAAAGGGGAAGTGGAATGCAGCAACAATTAAACACAGAGCACTGTAGGGCCACAATAAGTATGAGGTGGTGCGTGGAATCTGGAAAGGAGCATTGGTGCCAGCGCTAACATTCGCAAATGCGATTCTATGCTTAAAATCGGATATCCTGTCGCGGTTGGAAGTTAACCAGAGATCGGCGGGCCGGTTGGCTGTGGGAGCCCATGGTAAAACCACAAATGCGGCATTTAAGGGTGACATGTCTTGTGCCTCTTTTGAATTCAGAAAAGCGCCGAGCAAAATTAGTTTGAAGAAAGACTAAGGAACATAGGTGGAAATAAATGAGTGGCTAAACTGCAGAAGTATCTGTACCTGAAAAGCGTGGACACAGAATGGAGGAAGAGGTCAAGAAAGTTGGCCATAAGGTACACGGTAATTGAAAGTGTAAATTGACAACGAGGATTCACCAGAAAGAAATTGAGAGAATCAGATAAAGTTACCCGGATGCAAAGATTGGAAAGAAAAATGACCAAGGAGATTTACAGGAATGATAAAAAAGCAATTAGAAGGGAGAATCTGTACGATAACACAAAGGGCAGCGCCTTGCTATTTGAGGCTCGAGCCAGTTACCTAAGGAGAAAATCATACCTGAGTACATATTCGGAACCAGATGAGGCAAACGTATGCTGCAGCAATAATCCAGAGACCACTCGGCACATCCTAATACAATGCGAAGGATTTAACTAATGCGAACCGTGGGTAACGCACCCCTCCAAGAAGCGCTTGGGTTTAAAGTGGCTGGAAGCATAAACCGGTCAGCAGTCCAGATAAGCAGAGAGTTATGATATTTGATATATTTGAGAGTATTGGTGGAAGAAAAGCACGGAATAGATTGATACGACCAGATCTGTTAAAGGGATAGGTAGCGGTACAAGGTATATTTCGAGGGGGGAGGGGAAATTAAAAAGATTTATACAAGAATGCTAGGGGAAAATATGCATAGCAATATATTGCTAAGCGTGGATAGCTGGGATAGTTGGTTGTGATTAGCATTATGAAACATCGTTCCGGCGCACAAACAAACACGGACGAGAAGAGAAAGACAACCAGAACGTTGAAGTGCGGCGTTCTTGTTGCCTTTCTCTCCTCGTACGTGTTTATTTGTGCGCTGGAACGATGTTTCATAATGTATAGCATACCTGATTAAATCAAGCAGGGCACGTGACTGTCACCGCCCCGTTTCAAAGGGGGTGTCATTAAATCATCATCATCACCATCTGCGTATCGAGTAAGCAGCGAAGTGAACGAGAGATGGCAGTGCAGCGCTTGCGTTGTCAATGCGTCGTGTAAGCGGCCTCTTGGGGAGGGCGCATCGTTGTCGGTGATATTCGGCCGCTTCTCAGCGAACCCAGTCGGGCTGAGGGCTTTGCGTCTACCAAGACAGCGAGAACGCAGCCTGCAACGTGAGTCATTTCCCACTGGTCGGTCGCGTAAGCTGTCTCCTGACCATGGTATAAGATATATACATATGTATATATTGTTACGGTAGGCAAGCAGACAATGTTGACGACGGAGAGGAGGACGAAGTGCTGTTCGTGGAAACAGCATCTCTGTATTCTCAGCTGCTGTTTATCTATCGCCTGTGAATACACCTTGTAAATAGTTTATACCCGTGACAATATATATATATATATATATATATATATATATATATATATATATTGTGGTAACGCTGACGTGAATAGTGGCATAAGAGCCAACTGTGGACGAGGAAGAGGAGGGTTGCGCGAGCAGTGGTGCGAGGAACGGGCGAGCTGCTGCAGGACGCCCTGGGGCTCGGCCGGCTGAGACTGGAACTGCTGCCGTGGACGGCGGGACCGAGGCTTTTTCCCAGATTGGCGCCCAACGTGGGCGCTAATGAGGGAAAACGCCTCGCTCCAGCAGCTTTGGCGCCCGACGTTGGCACCACGCGTTGGGCGCCAATGTGGGCTCAGGGCCGTGTCTTCAGAGCCAGTGACCAGCTGATGCTCTCAGAGACGACACGGACTGCGGGAGACAAGCCAAGAACAACATTTACTGACGAAAGTCCGAGGCCAACTGCTTTCCAGCCTTTTGATCCCGCTCCGCCCTAAGGTTCGTTGCACGTGGCACGCGCGGGTGAGCCCAGAACCGATGGTAATGATTGCGCGCAGCGGTGCTGCCATGCGGCCGACATCCCCACAATATATATCTTACCGTGCTCATAACGTAAAGCAAGTGC
The DNA here is from genome assembly GCF_013339745.2 of Dermacentor silvarum. NCBI lineage: Eukaryota > Metazoa > Arthropoda > Arachnida > Ixodida > Ixodidae > Dermacentor > Dermacentor silvarum. The sequence goes on along the minus strand of NC_051160.1, from coordinate 110,642,623 downwards.
GTTGCCGCCGATATACGATGACTCATTGAGTCCCTTCGAAACACGCATCCTGAGTACTGTGTCTAGATGGGTAGATGTACCGTCTGCCGGGCGTGAAACGTAGTTCAGCGCTTCTCCGCTTCATGACGGCAAATGTGGGGCCAAGGTAAGGCGCCTGTCACACGCGGCGCGCGTCGTGTACTGCTGGGGCCGTATTACGGAGGAAATGCGGCACAGTTACCATCACATTTAAACTGAAAACCCTCTTTACAGTGATATCATATACAGTTACAACTTTCTGAGTGCAGGGGAGCTATTTATAGCTAAGGTAATGTACTTTTCTTGTCCGTCACCTGTTTGATGTGAAAGTATACAAAATCTGTTAACGATGTTCTGTTCCGTAAACACGTTAAACTTGAGTCTACGAAGAGAAGCACAAGTTAGGCATAAGGAAAATAGCTCTTTATGTGTTCTTCTAAAGCAAGAAAGACGGAAGTTTGCTTTGCGGAAAATCTAAAATGTCGGGGCTGTATACGAACGGAAATTCGTGCAGGATGTATTCTTATACGACTTAATGCGCAAGAGAAAGGTTTCGGCTTGAAGAACGTGAAATAGGATGGAATATTGATATCCGTGCAACTAAAGTCGTTTGGTTCCATTTCTTTGCCCGCATTGGGGTTAATATAAACGAGAGACGCTTGCCATATGAATTAGCAATGTTTTTGACAATATAAATAAACCAAAAACAAGGTAATTCATGCATTCTGCTATGATACGTGATGAGAGGAGTTGCTTGCAGCAGGTGATATATTTTGGACTCCTGGTGATCGTTTATTTGAATGCGTATGTTTGAATGCGTATATTTGAATGAAATAACTATTTACGATAATACTTCAGTCATACAAGCAAACCAGCAACATCAAGCTTTTACTGCTACTAGAACTTTAAATGTAACACGGCACGGCATCACAGCGCTCACAAAGAACATCGTAGCGTATACCGTAAGGTGATTTTCCTTTCTTTGAGTACGCTAAGGAGCAGGAGTTCAAATTAAGGAAGTGCAGGCGAGCAATGTATTATTGATGATGCTGTTCATGACTTCAATTTTGCGCTGCTCACAAGCGATGGCTCCTGAAGGCTTCATAGCTGTAGAAATAAAAGAAAATGCTTGATCCTTCTTTCATAGGAATCAATAGAACACGAAAGTGGAACGTGTCTAAACAGATGCAGTTGCAGGTTCCTTGTACGTGAAGCATTAAGTTGCAAGTAGTCATCAGCGGCTCTGTACCACTGCACCGTTTTCCTCGACAATTTCCACACAAGCGAAGGTTGTCGAATGGCTCGCGACCGGGAAGCATCCCCCATATACACTGCATTGGACGCACCAGTGCACTGCGCAAGTCCACCATAAACCAAAGGCGTACGCAAATCATACAAGCGTTACCGAACGTGTTGTTAGTAAATCGCTTCGGGAATTCACGGCTCGCCGCAGCGAAAGCCGCATAATTTCCGGCTCGGCGACCATGTTGCAGGTTTGCTTGGCACGCGGCGTCCTGTTGGCGAGCGGCGCCCTAATGCGGAATGGCTTTGGTGAAGGTACGAGCATTTTGGTAGGGCTCCGTAGACTCTTGGCCAGCCAGTTGAGTTGCGAAGTGCTCAGCTTCAGGAATGCGAGTGGCAGTCTTCGCAGCGTGCGCGGTGAACGTGCGAAGGCGTTCTGCTTCACGCTGGCGTGTCTCTCGCCGGGCCAAAGCGAGATTCGCCTGACGACGTTGTTACCTTTATGGGTCACTTAGCGCCGCAGTTTTCTTAGCTGGTGTCATCGCCAGCGAACCATTAGGCGGCGTGTAAGCACTGTTGATGCACGTTGAAGCTGCACTCCGTAGGCGATGAGGCGTCACAGGCTAATCAGACGCGAAAGACAACCCATGTGCGGAAACTGCGTCATTACCTCAGCAGAAGGCTTATACAGCCTGCACCACCACTACGTTGCAGACTCCGCTGCGCTGAGATGACCGAAGCGCTTTCAGTCGGCGCTAGTTAGTGTCAAGATGCAGTACTTCGCTTCACCGCTCCTAGATGGCGGCACCATCCCTGTCACGACAGAGCATTTTTTACGCGGGACATCCGTTACAGGAAGTTGATTGTGGACCCCGGCATAAAGCACTTCCGTGTAAAAAAATCTTGAGCCATTCCAGTCTGTGAAGGTAGACCAGCACAGCTGGTTAGCACACGACACAGAGGTGGCACAGAACTTTAAACAAAGCTACCAATGCATTTATTGTCTTGAACGGTTGTCATTATGACCATAGATACGCACACATATTCTCGTATCAGCTCGGTTATAATTATATTAATTCCATCATATTAGCGTATAGACTCTCGAGGAGCAACGCCAATACGAAGAGCGACGGCAGGAACAGAGACGACAATGCAATCGTCAGCGGCGCGCGGCGAATATCACCGATGAAGATCGTGCACGAAACGCCGAACCCATTCGGGACGTCGCTCTTCGTAGGCGCGCTGCGCCTCTGGAGCCTAGACTAAACGCGGCCTCCCCATTATGACGACCGAATAGTGAAATTATAAATGGAGAATGGCAACATGTATATCTGGTTGTTTATATACATTCGCGTGGACGACGGAACTGCCGCCCCGAGGAGCTGGAGAAAACTCGTCACGCGTGACGTTTCGACGGCACCGCCACCACGGAGAAGCGGAAGCAAAGGAAACTAGATTCGCAAACGCTTGGAACGCCTACAAAGAGAGGGCGGTGCGAACGTAGCCGTAGCCGACGCGAGGGGGCCCTTTGGGCTGAGATCCGATTGTAGTTATCCTGTTGTTACTATTATTGCTTGAATTTCTTTGGGTCTCAGGTGTGACAAGGGCAATTCAAGTGCGCGTTACAGGTCCCAGAGCCCACCACCCGGAGTCCATAGGGTCTTGTGCCATTGCGCTTGGACCCTTTCTGCACGATCACCAGGACCAGTCCACATTTTTGAACACGCACACGAAAAATGCACAGAAACTTAGCCACAAACAGCATCGTTGGAAAAGATCTGCCAGCGGCAGTGCATCCGCCAGTCGTTTTCTTGTGAACCTCGGCCGCTACACCTCAAGCACAATTTTCTGCACATACAATCATTTCGTCGGTCGTTTTTGAACATGTTAATTTCTTCAATTGCGCACAAATACTCTTTCTTCACCTCTAGAACACGTGACATTTTCATTCGTATCCGCGGCACCGTTCTCCCATCGACTTTCTGGGGTATTTATGTTTTAGTACTACTACTAACCCTGCGAGTGTTAACCAGGGCCACCTTCCCGACCCTTCTCCCTTGGAGTCCACGTTCTCGTTTATACACAGGCTCTCCTTTGGACACCTGTGAGCCCTCCCAGCTCATGAGTGAAATTCCTCATTCCTTTTATTGAAATTAACGAAGTGATTGACCGGCATCCTCTATAAACTATCGCATCTTACCAGTTCCTGCTCCTTCCAACAGTCATTGCCGCGGGACAGACATAGTGTATGTCTCGCGTGGAAAACGATATAATCGGTGCATTTGATGATACACCACATATAACATACACACACACACACACATATATATATATATATATATATATATATATATATATATATATATATATATATAGCATAAGAAGCCAACAAACAGTGACACCAATGACAACATAGGGGCAAATACTTGTACTTACTAATTGAATAACACAACTAAAAAATTATTGAAAATGGAAATGGATGAAACATTCGCCGCCTAGGTTTGTGAGTGGTGGCGCTGGCTAACACTCCCAGGGTTAATTCTAGTTGTAAGACATAAATACCCCAGAAAGTGGATGGCCAAACGACGCCGTGGTAGCTCAACGGTGAAAGCATCGCACACCTAATGCGAAGACGTGGGTTCGTTCTGCACCTGCGGCCAGTTGTTTTTTCATCCATTTTCATTAAATTATCATTTCTTTATTTCAAAGAGTAAGTACAAGTATTTTGCCCTGTGTTGTCCTTGGTGTCTCTGTTTGTTGGCTTATTATGACAACATAAATAAAAAACGGGCCCCTCGGTTCCCTTTCTTCTCCTTCATATATATAGCTAGAGAGACATACTGCCCCGTATGTATGTGTGTATCACCAATATGGATCCTACACTGACGACAACTGCACCAGGGAATGTTGCAGTACACTGAAAGTTTAATTTTTTTTGTTTAAAGAGTGCCAATCGTGCAGCGATAAATGTTTGTGGTTCTTTTACGCTTGATTTCTGCATTATTTGCAAATTTCGCTACAAATTACATAACGGAAAGTAATATTATTTCTTGCTTTTTTGTGTTTAGGGTGTAATTGTATTGCCAGCCAAAGTAAGTAGATATTGCTTTTCAAAATTTTCGAGTTAACAGTGTGCTGCCATGTTGTTCATTTTATATGGTCATTGTATTGACCACATCATGTACCGAATGATCTGTCCTTAAGATTGCCAGAAGGCATGACCATGAACGCGAAACCACGTTCTGCCATTTACAGAAAAAGAGCGCTAGCAAAAAAAAGAAAAAAATACATTAGCAAGTTACATGTGCCCGTATAAGGTACATATAAAAATTACACAAAATATTTCACAATAACATATAATGCACAAAAATAGTTTGCCACCAAAATGAAGCTTTCTGCCTTTATTTCTGCCATTGTGTGAATGAAACCTACATTGCGAATTGCCATTTAATTGTCTGTAATAAAATAAGCACGTGTAACACGTTTGTAAAACGTTAAAACGAAAGCCTGATTGCACAATTGACACACTTTTTGTCAAGATTAAGATACGCTTGTCAACAATTACGGCAACTTTCCATCGTACCGCACGACATAAGTCATAGAAATCTCCGCACCTACTGGTAGTGGGCGAGTGCCGTCCGCGCCTTCGCAGAGGGATGAGCAGTATGGGAACACTGGCATGATGAGTGGCATTGGACCCAGCGGTGGAAGAAGCCAACGACGACGTTCGAGCAGTAGCACGAGCGCGCCTCTATGTCCTCGTGACGTGTGCAATCAGGCACTCACAAGGCACACCCTTACAAATCCAGAACCGTGGGGAGCCGTGGCTTCGGGAAAGCATGCTCATCTCGCACTCCGAATGCCTCGTCTCGATTCCCACCCAGACCGAAATGTGCCAGATTTTCTTTTCAGAGCCAGTTGTTTACTTTGTTTACAGGAACCTGCCTGCGATATGTGACTTCAACATGGGCATTTGTTAACGTGATCTTACTCTTTGCGGCGTGGGCCATTTTTCATCACGGTGCAGTTTCGCCAAGGTCAATAAAAGCCAGCAGACCCCACGCCCTGTGGGAATCGATTCTATGCGAAGCAGTGTGCGGGGATCCTACGCAGGTAACGAAACGAAGATGTAGGCGGCTATTTCATGACCTACATGATACACGCATGTCATGATATTCATATCACAAGTCCATAGGAGTCCATTTGGCTACGATTAAGAGACCTCAATGCGAAAGCCTAGGTCATGCTTTATGACTTCAACTTTTAGCCTTTTCCTTCGCTTAGTACTACATCAGAACCATTACAGTGCATTTTGAGTGTTTTTTTTCGCTGAGTCATTGTCATTTTCGCGGAGTCATGCTCATCACTATGACTTCTACCGTCATCCTTTAGTGTTTCTTTCACTTAGTACCCACTTTAACCCGTTTCAGTGGTTTTTGAGTGTTAATCTTTTTTTCGCTGAGTCATTGTCATTTTTGTTGAGTCATGCTCATGACTATGACTTCTACCATCATCCTTTACTGTTTCTTTCATTTAGTGCCCACGTCCGATCCGATTTCAGGGGTTTTTGAGTGTTAACCTTTTTTCATTGTCATTTTAGGCGGCGGTTTCATGACCTACATGACACGCATGTCGTGGCATTCATGTCATGATCTATTATACATGTTCGTCATACACTCTACCAAGTTAATTAAACGACTATGAGAGCACCAAGACGTAGGCGGCTAGATAGATAGATACGGTCAAAGTGGCAAATGTTCCCCAAGAACTGCATCGCATTTAAAACTGTACATGTTCTCTGACTAAAGGTTCATTCACACTAGGCAAACATGACCACGATTTTGGTCTGTTGACGACAGAGTTTACCTTCCCTTAAACCGTTGGTCACTGCATTTTCCGTCCTGTAAACTGCTGTCGCCAACAGTCGGCACACCAAAATCAGTGTTGTCTCTGCCTAGTGTGGATGAGCCTAATTCGACCAACTGTTTGACATTTAATCTGTAAATAGGAGTACTAGAACGTGCTTTCGCGGCGGCGTCGTGGTCAGTGTCAAAGAACGTGCAGCAATGTAGCCTTCGTCGGGGCTACAAAGTAGCCGGATGATCAGGACCTCCGTGGTAACGCCTGACGTGAACAATACCACACCAGCAATAGCACATTTAAACGGCAACCTTGTATAGACTCCGTCTACGTGAAAGACCCTAGGTCCGGAGCAGTAATTTACCGCTCGCCACTTCCTCTCACGGTGCTACAGTGTAAGAGATGCAAGTGAGCCTGTACGCACTCTTGTATGTATGCTGCCTGGAAAAAGAGTTTTAGTTGCTTATCCAAAAAATTCAAGCAGGAACTCCACTGGAGCTGCCTGGGTATGCGTAAGCATTGTGCCACTTGCTCACCTCTATGCAGCCCGGTGCCAATATCAATATTATCAAACTTCATCCTACCAGTATGGAGAGTTAATAACCCCTATCGATCGTTATCAACCTTATCGACTACATCTGACCATTATTAACCCTTATCAGTTGTTGTCAAACTTGTAGGACTTCATTCGACTCTTATCAATCGTTACCGGTCGTCATCAACCTTATCGCAATTGAAACAATCTTTATCAATTCCGATCTGTCCTCATCAACCTCATCGAACCCCTTCTTGGTCCTTATAAACCTCACCACAATTGCTCCGACCATTGTAAGCCCTTATCCCTTTTTCGCACCTTAACCATCGGCGTCGAACCACTATCAAGCGTGATGGGACCCATATAACCCCTCATGACTCCTTATCATCCTTAAGAACTCATTCACTGGTTACGTGTCTGTTGCGCGACGCGAAGCGCATGAGCCCTTAGAGATCGGTGGCATACCGGTCAGTGAAGGAACGCTCCAACGGAACGCCCTCTCCGCGACTACCAAAACACATCGGGGATATGGCGGGTGTGGCATTAGAGTTTCCCAAAATTGGAACTTTCGTAATTTCTGCAATGCTTGAAGTCGGATTAACATGTGGTCATAGAGATAGCTTTTATTCAGCCATCACCAAATCCTTCGAGGAAGCCTTCATAGTAACTATTCTCCTTTGACATTTATTTTGTACTGCCGATACAACACAGTCATATGGTTCAGATATATTCACCTTCTGCAAGCGTGGGTGTTTAGTCCAGGACACAAGCGGTAGTTTGTCGACCACGGCACGAAACAGCCACATTTTTTCTAACCAGGTTTTGTCAGCAAGAGTTGCCGAATGCAACTTAAAGAAATAGTTTTGATGCAGAAATGGTCATTCAACAGACAGGCTTAAATAAATCTACGTTATCACATTTCAAATAAGGCGCTCGATAGTGGGGAACAGGAAATAATATGCCTATGAGTGCAGCAGAAATGGTGAAACGATAGATCGCTGTTTCGTAGATTGCAGGAAGGCCGTGTCCTTGTGCGACATTCTCCAAATAACACTTTAAAAAGATGAAGATATCACACCATACGCAATTCGTTTCCTACCTTTTAAAGATCTCTGTGACCCACAACATGACATGTTAATGCTATTGGCTTACATAGAGTTTGGCACAGTAAAATGTGTGACAGGCAAGCTGAACCACCGCGAAGCACGCGGTGGTTTTTTCGGGAATCTGCTACCTAAGTTCATAGTTTGTACGTTGCACAAGAATCAGCGCCGGACTGGATGCCATTATGGGACGCTTGAACGTGGTTGCCTGACTTTTGTATCGGTTTTCCTTCGCCTTAAATTTTAGTAGCGCTTTGCTTTTTCTTGTATTGTCGAAGAGTCCACTCCCATGTAATAAAGTAAAGAATGTGGGTGTTTAGACCAGTGGGTAAGTCACTCGCCTTCAGTGGCGTAGCCAGAAATTTTGTTCGGGAGGGGGGCTCAGGTTGCAGCGCGGCCTCCTCCTTATAGAATTTGTCGAGGGATGAAATACGTGAATAATAACTGCATTGCCAATGCCATTGTATATTAGATGCTGCAAACGAATCTTGAACGCTACGCACTGTCAAGTAAAATATGTATTTTTTCATAAAACACTATATTCATATGTCCCAAAAATTGTGGCAGAAATAACTGATACTAACACTGCCGCGTTTTTTTTTCTATTTAATAAGTAAAGAAAATATCACACGAACTTTAGAACTATAACAGTTCGAAACCAGCAAGGCAGTGCATTCAGCTGATATGAAAATCGTAAAGGCCATGAAATGAATAAGTTGAGGACAAATATTTTGATGAATCTTTGTCATTCAAGAACCTTGTTTACATTTTTGCACATATGCAACGGCCAGGGAAAAACCTCAATGACGCTGTCCTTCGTTGCAATGAATTGCGCAGAAGCAGCAGTTACCGGTCGTGTAGTGTGAGTAACGGAATCGAAATTATATTCGCAACAGTGAGTACATATAAAAGCAGGAGTTCTGCAAAATATACATTAGAAATGCGAAGATAAAATGGAATGTACAAATGCAGGATACAACTCGCTAAAGGGCAAAAAAGAGTCGGTGGAAACAAAGTTGACTGCTTCTATACACAAAACCTCGCAACAAGATATTTAAATAGACGTCTAAGTCTGCAATAAATCTACGCATTTACGCAAAAGTCACTGTATATAATGCCTCAAACGAGACAATAAAGATGTTGCGCTGTCACGAAACTAAACTTTGCGCACAGAAAGGCAGATGATCTAGGCAAGAACAAAACTGTGATCGCAGAAATCGCGACATGTACTGGGGCCATGCGGTGGTAGCGACAGCGTCCGAATGGGTAGTATAATAGAGAAATAGTGCAGAAATCAGTTTGAAAATGTGTAATTTAACTGCCTGCACAGCGGCAACAATTATTCAGCACCCAGAATTAAAGCAGGGTATTGCTTCGTTTCAAAAAAGAAATAAAAGCAGGTAGCTAAAAAAGGAAGGAAAAGGGCAAACGAAAGCCACAACTGATGCGGCAAGTTGAACTACCCAATATCCGAGTGTGTTTTGGCATACGCCGCGTGGGCCGGGCTTGCAATGAGCAAGGTCGGTCAAAATTAGTTATTGATGTCCTCGTAATTTTCGTATTCGCATGATAATTTTGATCATGATGCTAACTGCTATAATAAACGGCTGAAATTGCTGCCGTTTTAAAAGCTAACGAACAGTCATACGTTTTCATAATTACGAACTCATGAACCTGAAGGAACAGAGCTTTTTACTTGCACTCATTTTTGCGGCTTCGCTATCTAAAAGCAAACTTCACTCAGCGGGGAAGTTTAGCGAAGCGGTCAATGACTTCGGAGACGTTGATGCCGACGTCTCTGTGGGTGTATTATGTATATAAGCACCAGTCTAACCATGCGTTCCACAGACATTCTAGAGTGCAAGTAGTTTTTTAGTAAACTCGCATTAAAAAAATATTATCTCTGCGCTGGCAGTGGTCACTGGAAGGGTGACTAGAATCTGCAGCAGTTTGTACACATTTATATAAAACCTGCAGTCGCAATGAGAGAGAGCATCTATTCCGGTCGCAATGAGAGAGAGCATCTATTCCGGTGCTAAAACCTAAAACACTCCCTCGATGTCGTTGGCATCCTTGTTTGGGTACCTTGCACAAACAGAATGCTGTTCGATTCCAGCGTTGTCCATCGTTTCGTCAGGAAGTACGGAGAAGCAGCCTGCTTTTGCAACTAGGGTTTCTTTGATAATTTCAGCACAAATTTCTATACTTTGGTTTTGCGCATCTGGGCCAAGTTTATAAGAGCAATAATCCCATAAAGTTTCAGAATTGAAAATATTTTAAAGCACGCCTTTGGAAATGTCACTGGACCTTTTGCGTCCAAAGTTTATGAGAACTTTGTATCCATAAAGTTTCACAATTGAAATCCATGCGCCCCGTAGATTCCGCGGCCGCTGCGAGATGCCGCAACGCGCCCGCTCGCTATCAAAAAGCCCTTGAAATTTTGTGCTCGGATGGGGCTGCTTGCGTTACGTGACTCCAGATGCAAGGGCGTTGCCACAAAATCCAGCCCAAGTTCGCAATGTTCGTGCCGAAATGTCTTTTCGAGCGTGAAAAAAACATTGTAGACAGAATCCAGAATGAGTGCCGTCGTCGATGGTAGTGTTGGTCGGCGGTGCATGCCGGCACGAAAAAATTTCGGGGGGGGGGGGGGGGCGGGCTGAAGGCCCATCAGCCCCCCCCCCCCCCCTGGCTACGCCCCTGCTCGGCTTCTGAGCGTGGGGTTAAATGGTAGAAACTTTCCATCGCCATTTTCCCTTTCGAGTTTATTCTGTTCTGTATACGTATATCAATTTCTTTGCAGCGATTCTACTTAGGTGACCGGCGGACAGATTTCCTTCTTGGGTAGGCATAGAAATGCCGCCGAATTTCAAATAAATTATTTTCTTTATGTGCCTAAGGTGTCAGGCTAGGTTGGAGCTTACTAATGGGTAAACATTTTTTGGCGAGTACCTAAGCAAAATTTGTCACGCGAAATCTGTGATGCATTGCATTTGCAGAAAGATGCGTTCGATAAGATGCGATAAGTTAAGACATTAATCCTTATAATAGTATAAATGTAGATGATTGCTAGCTTTATAAGCGTTAAGGACTAATTGAAACGAAAAAAAATCACGCAGGAACTTTTCTGCAAGTTGTCGAAGTAAACGTAAGCATTGTGTCACTTGCTCAACTCCACGCAGCCTGTTGTCATTATCGCTGTTATGAAACTAGTGCAGCTGGTGGCCCCAGGTGCGAAGATGACATTCCGATCATTATAAGCCGTTATTGCTCTTTAGCGCCTTATTCATCCGCGTCGAAACATTATCAACCGTGATCAACAGTGCTCCGCCGGTGGCCGCGTAGGGTGCGGCCGTGCGGGCCCTGTCTTGAAAGTGATTTGCCATAGGGACACAGGGCGCTGAATGCTTACAGCTTTGTGTGCGCTGTGTTCCGTTAGAGCGAGAGGGAGCACGAATGTCAATTTGCTCCATAAATGGCTGCAGAAAATAGCGCCTCTTCTTGACAACCACAATCACCTTCTCTCTCTGCTTCTGCCGCGCTTTTCGTCTTACGTGACTGATGGACAGACGGACGGGTTCCCTTGTTAGGTAGGCAGAGAAATGCTTACACAATTAATAAACTTGTTCAGAGAAAATACCCATATGATCCTTTGATGCGTACCCAAAGGAATACATAGCGCTCCATAGAAAATGAATGGCGATGCCTATGGAAGGGGTGGATCAACAGAAATTTGGGGGTATGCTCAAGCACGCTTAGACAACTACAGTGGAGTTTTTGCATATTTTAAAGTGGAACGAGCAATAACAAAACAAATTTTATCCACCACAATATTTACGCAAGTGCTAGAGAAAGACACTATTTGTTATAGTACTTTATCCCTGGATTGCTAGTTTCCTGAAAAGGAACCATACAATCAAAGTATCTAAGTTCTGTAAGCACCACAGACTGCAATCGTCAGTTCCTGTGAAATTGTCTAGCACATGTAGAGTAATGTTTTTCCGTAATAGTAATGACGGTGAATTATTGTGGCTACTTCACACATGGGCTATGCACTTAGGCATTGGTGAACGCACGAATAAAAGCGAAATATCAGCCCTCCGGCTCGCAAAAACAGACCACGTCTGTTTTCGGTAGCAGTTTCACCTCATATACGAAAACCTACTTTATGAACAATAAGTGTCAAATCAGCTTAGATACCGAAGAGTTCAAGGTAGAATTTGCCGCAACTCGCACTTATTTGCGCACGTAAGCGGAACAAGGTAGGAATGGATAGCGCAAGGCCTAAGCACGAACGTAATATATTCGATTGCTTATATGAAACAGATGTGCGGACCCTTCTATGGCTGAAACCAAGAAGCTGTGCTACCTAATTCAGCGGCGTCAAAGAGTAAATCTTTGCAGGCCTCATTCCAAACCCACCGACGACACTTGCAGAGTTCCATGACGAAGCCACTACCATGGAAAAGGCCATTCAACTGCGGGACAGGCAATACAGCCACGACACCGTAATTTCAAGGGAGCTCTCTGCCGCAACCATCGGCAACGACATCGGCTCCTTGCGAGAACTCATCAGGGCCTTACGACGGCCTGAATGAGAGAAATTGTTGCGTGGGAATTGTCTGGGACGCGAACCTGGGTATTAGAGAGTTTTAGTATTGCAGGAAAATGCTTGCGGTAGCGTTAGCGTGTTATGCACGCTAAAGCTTTGCGGAACGCAGTTCGATAGAATTTTAGTATAGCGTATAACAATGATGTGCCGCTAAGCGCAAAACCTCGCCGCGCCATCTAGCTGCGAGTAGTCAAAGCAGCAAACTGAACAGCTGGACAACCAAACTAGCCGTTTGGATCCACGCCAAGCCTTGGAAAGAGCCTGCGTCGTCAAGCGCTCGTGCACGGCAATTAATCGGTAACAACTTTGAGACGTATCGGACGCTGTTACTCAGTTCAAAACAATTCAAGCACGTAAACAATTACTAATAAAAGAAATTGGGCAGCAATACTTTTATGATTTCTTGCCTCAGTCTGACGAGTGTATACAGGCAGAGTTACGCTTTCGCTTTGCATGTGAAGCGTGCTTAAGCTAGAATAGACAGCGAAAACAATGCTGTGTTATCGACCGTAGGCCGTTACCGAAGCCAGAATACCCGGAGCGAAAACCAACAGCACCATTTATTTGTAAATTGGCGAGTCCTACAAGGCAGGAGGACGAAACAATTTCTGCAAAGCGGCAGCCGTCAATTCCGAGGGTGCCGCCATGTTTGCAACGCTAAAAACTTAGCGAGCGTTTAGCGTCTAAAATAGCGGACGCACGCTACGCGCAAAACTGAAATAGCGTTCTAAGCATGCCAGTCTGACCTCGCTATTTTTTGTGTTTAGCGTGGTGCCATTTCCGCAATACTAAGACTGTCTAATAACTGGAGATGCAGCTTCAATCTCCCGGCGGACGATGCGCACAATACTGTCGGATGCAGCGGGCACGAGTGGAGAGACGGAGATCCTCGCAGGTAGATGTTGCAGCCGTATTAGGATGCGAGAAACGTGAGCAACGCGACGGATTTGGCTTCTTCGAATCGGCGGCATTCAGCAATGATGTCCTGCACTGTCGAACAGTTATTTTGCTTGCACAAGTCCCAACTGGTGAGCTCCTCTTCATGGGTCTCAAACCAGACGCGTGCCGTTCCCGCAAGGTAAAAGATCAGGTTAGTGAGCATGACGGTCTGGTCCCAGTGATTGCTCGCGCTAACCCGCTCGTAGAGCTGAAGCCAATCTTCCACGTCAGTGATGTCTGTCCCGGAAAAGGTGCCAGGGTCACGCGGTTGGGCCAGGATGACAGTGGGGGCTGGTGGCGACATGCCCGAAGCATTCTCACCCCGCAAGGTGCCGTCCTCTCACCCCTACTCTTCAATATCGCCATGATGAACCTACCACAACAACTAAACAGGATACCACACATCAAACATGCCATATACGCGGACGATGTTACCATCTGGACAAACAGCGGCTCCGTTGGTGCGCTAAATGACGCGTCACAGGAGGCAGCAAATGTTGTGCAAGAGTATGTCAGACACAACGGGCTAACATGCTCCCCCACGAAATCCGAACTCCTAATCATTAGAAATAAAGCCAAGAAGACGCCAGACACTGACACCCAACAACAGGCACCGATCAAAATTGTCTTGGAAAGCGGCCCGGTTCCTCCGGTTCGCACCATTAGAGTGCTGGGCATACTTATTCAGCACAACACGCAGTATACCGCGGCCCTCACAAAACTGCAGAACACCACCAAACAAACTTGTGGACTGCTCAGGCGAGTGGCCAACAGACACAGAGTAATGAAGGAGATGGACTTGTGTAGGTTGATTCAGGCATTCCTAATCAGCCGCATATTCTACTCCTTCCCCTATTATCATCTCAGGAAATCAGACAAAGCTAAAAGAGAAGTTATAATTCGACAAGCGTACAAATGGGCACTAGGTTTGCCTGTTTATACCAGCACCGAGAAGCTCCTCCTACTTGGAATGCACAACGCCCTAGAGGAGCTGATTGAAGCACACAAAACAGCACAAATAATACGGCTATCAGACACGATGACGGGACTAAACATCCTGAGTAGACTGACCATTAAACCCATTTACACCACGGGAGCCAGAGCACCACTACCTCCCGCAATCAGACATTACCTAATAATCATGCCAATACCCAAAAACACCATGGCAGGCAGGCACGATGGCAGGAGAAAAGCCAGGGCAGACAAACTACGCGTAAAGCACGCGCAAGACCAAACCGCGGTCTTTGTCGATGCCGCCAACCAATGATACAACACATACACCCTGAGTGCCGTGGACGGAAAATCTAGAATCGTAAATGTGGCCTCAACTAGAGCCGCATCAATCAAAGAGGCTGAAGAAGTGGCCATAGCGCTGGCCATCATGAACCCAACTACCCATACTGTCCTGAGCGACTCTAAGAGCGCTATTCTCAGCTTTATGAGGGGCAGTGTGGGACTAAATGCAGCCAAGATCTTGAAAAACTTTAATCAGGACGACAGAACAAAAATCAATCTTGTCTGGGTCCCCGCTCACTCGGGAAATCCCGGTAACGAGGAAGCGCATAAAGTGGCCCGAGGGTTAACAAACCAGGACGCGCTCTCCTTGGAACCGGACCCCCCAATAGGAGAGGTAGTGACTTCCTACAACGAACTTACCAACCTATACAAAGAGAACAGGAGAATATACCCAATACCACACAGCAACCTTACGAGAGCGCAGGCCACTATCCTCCGGCGAATTCAAACAGCCTTATCACTCCTCATCGCTTAGCGATCTTCACAGATGGGGAGGTTGACCCAATATGTCAAAACTGCGACAAAAATGCCATAGCCAACCAAAGACACATCCTCTGGGAATGCGAGGGTCTTCCCCCACCCAGAGAGCTTCTGCCAGCTCCCTCTGAAACGACATGGGAGACCCTAATACGGTCTCCTGAAGAAAAACTACAAAAAGGAATCGTTGCCTGGGCGGAAGAGGTCTCCGCAGACAAGCGGCCACCTACAACGCCCTGAAATTTTTTTTAATAAAGTTGTTGCCTCCTCCTCCTCGCCTTGAGCCGGCATTTCCGATGCAGCCAAGGAACGCCCGCCGCGCAAATCCGTTGCCACCCCTCCACCAAAACGTTACGGGGAAAGAGAGGTTTAAATTATATTTACAGGATATTTACAATGCGTCCACTGGCATGCGAGGCATACAAGAGGGAAAACCAGTCCGCGCGACATCAGAGAGCATCGTCGTCTTCTGTATTGTCCTCAGCTTTGTTTCGAGCAGTGCTTTTTAACATTATATATTGTCTTGCTCTGCGTCCAATGGACTGGTAGTTATTCCTATTCCAAAGAAAAAGACATTTCGAAGTTCTACTCACACTAGGGTTTGGTAACGCTGCTAGTATCCAGCGCTGAATTTTAGTCTCGTCTGCAACACTTAGTGTCTGCAACTCTTCTATGGAACGTGTCACTCTTATTCCCGCGCTAGTCGTTATGGTGTTGCAGACTGTTAGACCCGTATTTACAAACGGAACTTAGGTAGGGCGTCGATAAGTGCGGGAAAAGTACATGTGTTAGGAAAGGTTTAGGAGAGTACTTCAAAACAAAACTTAAATATAACTTTGGAAAGTAACACCTTTCGGGTCAAGTATGCCATCTGGTGTCGAGGATACGCAAATAACTTACGTGTACGATGGTTCAATTGTAAAAAAAAAATTGCAGCAGAGGAATGCGGATATAAATATTGCATTGCTTGCGCGCTCATTCTGCTTAGTTAAATACATATAGCTATTTGCTTTTAGCGCTTCACTCAAACTCCTCTGGCCATAAGTTCACAGTTTCTAGCAGACAATGCGGTTGGGTGTGTCGCCGGCCCTTTTTTTATTTTGCTGCTGAAATCGTGCGGTGTTTGTGCGTAGAGAGTGTGTGTGTTGTGCGTTTTCAACGCGTGCGGACGATGGAAAAAAATAAAAAAATCTTTTCCGAAGAAGAACGCGCCGTGCTCCTGGAGCTCGTTTCGAGAAATAATTAAATAATTTAAATTATTACAATAATTAAACATTATTGAGGTCCCCGGTGACAACCTGAAAGGTTCCGGTGCCGTAGAATCGCATCGCGATCAGAAGCTGGAGCATCGGCGGCACGGGGTGACCACGTTCGTTGTCTTTTGAGGCCAGTGGCAGCATTTCCAATAACAGCCGTAGCACCGCTTGCTTGGAAGAGCGGTACCGCGACGAGAATTCCGCATCGTTGTATACTTCCATGTGATTCTGTAGATACCTAAGTCATGGCCGTAGTGGCGGCGCGTATCGGTATGCGTCGTCCTCCGTAATATCGTGCAGACATCCGGCGAAATCGGCAAAGTCGGCGAGGCTGTCGTAGCAGTAGGCCATATTGCTGGCTAGGCGAGAGTAGCGAAAGTCGCCCTTAAGGTTGCCAATGGCTGTACTTTACTTTCCGGCCCTCAAGTGTCGATTAAAGTTTACCTTAAGTACAAGACTTGTCTATGAAACGCGTTAAGCATCGATCGGCTGCTTAAGTCATAAGTTAAGGGTAAGTTCCGTTTGTGAACACGGGCCTTAAACCTGGCAGCTCCATTGTCGATGTGTACAAAGGAGGAAATAAGGGCCGTGATTCGTTTTTTTTTGTTTGCGGAAGGTGTTAAACCTGCGAAAATCATTCGTTGAATGCAAGCGCAGTATGGTGAGCGTTGTATATCGCGACACAAGATCTACGAATGGATAGAGCATTGCAAACAGGGAAGAACTTCTTTATGTGACGAGGAAATATCGGGTAGGCCATCGACGTTAACGACTGAGGACAATTCAAAGTCGTTGAGGGTATGGCGATGGAAAACAGACGAATCACAGTCGACGAAATTGCCAACTCTTTACATATCACAAGGGTGGCAGACCGGGTGTGTTGGTGAAGTTTCATCTTTGGTTAGCAGTGCAACGATCTACATGGAAGAGAGAGAAGGGAGAGGAAAGAGCGCTTACTTGCAAGTTTATGACTTACAAGTTTATATACAGTTTTAGTATTGCGGAAATGGCACCACGCTAAACGCAAAACAATAGCTGGGTCAGACTGCGCATGCTCAGAACACTATTTCAGTTTTGCGCGTAGCGTGCGTCCGCTATTTTTCGAATATAGCGGAGACACTAAACGCTCGCAAAGTTTTTAGCGTTGCCAACATGGCGGCACCCTCTGCCCTTTGGCTTGACACGCAGGCTCGTTTCAAGGCTTGACGTGGATCCACACGGCTAGTTTGGTTGCCGAGCTGCTCAGTTTGCTGCTTTGACTACTCGCAGCTAGATGGCGCGGCGAAGTTTTGCGCTTAGCGGCGCATCGTTGTCTTACGCTATACTAAAACTCTATCGAACAGCGTTCCGCAAAGATTTAGTGTGCGTAACACGCTAACGCTAACGCAAACATTTTCCGCAATACTAATACTCTCTTATGTCCGCAATTTTTTATTGCGCACATAAACAAGGCTTAAATAAAAGACAAAAGTAACAATCCCGATTCTGCAACTCCCAGGAAGAGAGTCACCGTCATCCCTTACATTCACACATTGTCTCATATTCTCAAGAAAGTTGGTCGGCGTGGTGGCATCGATGCTGATCGTGTTTTCGGCAACGGATAAGCTCTCATGCTTACACAGGCAGGTTAACTGCAATCCTAAAGAAAAAATGCTGCAGAACGCACCATAATAACCGCTTGTCGCGTGCGCAGTAGGTGTTCTTTACAACATTCCGCTTTCCTGTGGTCTCGAATACATTAGTCTAACGGGACGCTGTCTCCATGAACGATGAAAGGAGCACAATAATCATATTTTAACTCCGTCTCTGGTAATCTCCGCATCCATTGCCGCACCCATTGCCGAGACCACCGTTGCAAATCCTTATTCGACAGCACACAAATTATCCGTCCCCACAAAAGCAGACAAACCAGACAAATTATTCAAGCACTTCAAATTCACAATTCTAGAGAGCGTTCTGTAAGTGCCCCTTCATTGTCACTGTGCGATAACGAAATGCAATATTTATTCACATAAATTGCATATCGTATGTTGGAAGCTGAGTCCAGAACACGTGCAACCCTTCTGTTCTTTCTGTTGTGCCTTAGCGTTGTATTTAGGCCTTGGTTATGCGCGCATAAAAAAAATATTGTAGGCAGTGCTCTTTCCCGTTCCTTCTCTCGCTTCCATGTAGATCGTCGCCCTCCTAACCAGAGATTTAGATATCAGGCATGTTTCAGCGTATTCCATCTTACACGACATGCTACATTTTCGGAAAGTGTGTGCAATGTGGGTCCCAAAAGAATTGTCAGCGTAGCGTAAGGCACAAAGGTTGGACATCTCTCGTAAACATTTGCCCGTTATTGCCCCGAGGGAGATAGATTTTTACAGCGAATTGTTACTGGAGATGAAACTTGGGTACATCATGCACCGGAAAGTAAGGCTGCGAGCATGGTTTGTAAACACTCGTTATCACCAGAAGGTAAAAAATTTAAACGTCAACCATGAGCTGGTAAGATTATGCTACCACTATGCTGGGACATGCAAGGTGTGGTAGGCGTTCTTTTCACCCCAAGAGGCGAAACTGTCAACAGTGAGAACTATTGTGATGTGGGGGGAACTGAAACATGCAATCAGATGCAAACGTCGTGGAAAACTGCAAGAAGGTGTCATCCTGCAGCAAAATAACGCTCGGCCACATTCTGCCAGAAGGACAGCCTGAAACAATAAAGGAGTTGGGATTCGAATTGCTGGAACACCCACCATACAGTGCAGACCTGGCTCCAGGCAATTTTCATGTTGTCACATTGATAGTGGGTCGAGCGCAAGAGTGGGTTGAGCCCAAAACAACAAAGAAGACCGCGCGCTTCTTCCCTGCTCGAGAGCCATATCTGACGGACGCGTTTTCCAGGAGCCGAGCTGCTCTGCGGTATAATAAAACCCAAGAGTACTTCTGAAGGCTCGTGACAAACTGGTGGAGGTGCGGGGTACACGCCCTCACGGATGTTCCAGACCCCTCCAAGGATCCACCTTAAGAATCCAGTGCCAGTCGATACTCCCGTGCATCGGTCCAGCCGCAGGATCAGGGGACTGCCCCCGGAAGTCGTCGACGCTACGGTTCCCGCCACATCAACCGGTATGACCAGTGATTCTGTTTAAACCACCGCAACCGGTAGGGGAAGCACGATCTCGAGCCGGTACACATTTGAGAGCTCACGGGCCCCGACGACGTTTCATGGCCCAGTGGTGGAAGAAGTCGAAGTCTGGATGGTCGACTTCAAACGTGTGGCCGCCTTGAACAAATTGGACGATGCGGCAAAACTGAGACACCTGCACTTCTACCTGGAGGATGGCTCGCGTACGTGGTTTCAGAACCGGGAGGAGCAAGTGACGTCGTGGTGCGAATTTTGTCATCGGCTTCTGGAAACCAACACCAGTGCTGACCGCCACGAAAGAACGGAACGAGCGATTCAGGCCCGCGTCCTGTTGCCAAACGAAACTGTGACCACATATATAAAGACATGACGCGCCTCTTCAGACGAGCTGATCCAAGAATGACTTAGGAGAAGAATTTACGTCATCTGATGCGCGGGGTCAAGGAGCAGCTCTTCGCTGGTCTCGTGCGGAGCCCTGCGAAGTCCGAGGCCGTGACCATGTAAAAGATGCTTCTGCATCGGTCGAATCTGTATGAGCGGAAAGTGAACAGCATATCTGCTGCTGACATTTTCGAGGCCATCGGAAGCAACGGTGACTGTCTGCAAGAACTCATCCGCTCTGTAGCGCATGAAGAGTTGCAAAAGGACCGCCGTAACACCGTACCCTACGGTAAGCTCGATTGCAAGTATTATCAAGGACGAACTGCACCAGGCACTCTGTGACACCTTTCCTCCTGATAACGCTGCGGCAATACCTCCTGAATACCACAGTGCGACCTACTATGCAATGCTGAGACGCAGGCGATTCGCACGAGCCACGGCCTCAGAGGTAGCGCAATTCTTCATGCGCCACATCGTAGTGCGTCATGGTGCTCCCTCCACTGTAATGTACAGTGGGACAGCATTCACAGCGCAGCTTATGCACGAAGTTTTTAGGTATAAGCAACACCAGGCATCACAAGACGACCGCGTATCATCCACAGACCAACGGACTTACCGAGCAACTGAATAAGACTGTGACAGACATGCTCGCAATGTACATCGAAGTCCAACACAAAACATGGGATCGAATTTTGCCTTACGTGACCTTCGCGTATAACACCGCCGTGCAAGAGATGACGCGCTTCGCGCCCTTTCGCTTTTTCTTCGGTCGCCAAGTCCAGATGATGCGGGACGCTATGCTGCAGTTTCAAGACGCTGACCTATTGACAAATGAGGCCGAGGAGCTAGCAGAGCATGCCGAAGAATCTCGGCAGCTCGCGCGGCTGCACATCGGCCAGCAAAAGCAGGCAGCCGCACGACGCTAGAACATCGGCAACAGGGACGTGTCCTACTACCGCGGAGACCAAAATTGGGTGTGGACCCCGATCGCCACCATGGCTTCTGTGAAAAGTTGCTTAGCCGGTATTTTGGTTCGTATAAAGTGCTCTGCCGCGTCAGTGAGGTAAACAACAAAGTGGTCCCGGACTCAACATCACAGACAAGGAGCAGGACATAAAGACAACCGAGGTAAGACAACCGATCTGTAGGACATAGTTCATGTTGTGCGCATGAAGCCGTTCATTGCGCGTCCGTAGCTTTTTAAAAGCGAAGCATTTCTTGGCGAACATTTGTCACTTTGACAGTAACACTATATATATATATATATATATATATATATATCGATCGATTGATTTATCTATCCATCTATCTAGCCGCCTTTGTCTTGGTGCTCTCATGGTTGTTTTGTTAACTAGGTATGTAAATCGAATGGGTTGGCACATGAGTACTAAGTGAAGGAAACACTAAAGGATGATGGTAGAAGTCCTAGTCATGAGCATGACTCAGCAAAAATGATAATGGCTCAGCAAAATATATGAACACTCAAAAATCACTGAATTGGTTTCGGACGTGGGTACTAAGCGAAGGAAACAATAAAGGATGGTGGTCGAAGTGATAGGCTTGACCGTGACTCAGCAAAAATTACAATGACTCAGCGAAAAATGATTAACTCCCAAAAATGTCGCAGTTTCACCCGAAAGGCGAAGGATCAATTGCGATAGCAACTTAGTAGAGAATACGGAGTAAGGATAGTAGTTTCATCAGCACATGCAGCAGCACCAGCAACGCGCAGAACTGGTGTCGACGCCGTCGCCCTTTTGCCCGCGTTCGCACCGAACGCGCGCGGCGTTGGTGACTGTTGCCAGGGCCTCTGGGGGTGGCTCGGAGGTTTTCGACGATATCAGAAGGGGTAGCTCGTCGAGCAGCGTCGGAAGCCTGTACCACCTTCTCACCTCGCAGCGTTTTTATATAAATACGCATTTGGTGCCGCAGCTAAACTTCACCTCCCCTTCCTTCCTTCTTTCCTCCTGACCCCCCACGGCCTTTCGCGCGACGGAAGAAGCCGCGTTTGCTCTCTATATATATGGTGGTTGTAAACGAGGAAAGAGACGCTTAATTCTGCAGTCCTTCAGGGAGCACGGCGCAGAACCCGCGTTTGTTCTGCGCCGTGGGTTCGCTCCTCGTGAAAGCGCGCGTCCCTCGCGCCCGTTCACTCGCACATACAGCGTCCGGCGCGCGGGGACAATTTCATCGCCGTTGACGTCACACGGAAGCTCACGGCGACGACAACGCCGACGGCAGAAATCCTCTTTGAGTATCCATATAATGGCTATCGCAATAAAACCTACTGGAATGGATTCGAACGCGGGCACTAAGTGAATGAAACACTAAAGGATGATGCTTGACGTCATAGTCACGAGCAAAATGACAATGACTCAGCGAAATAAGATTAACACTAAAAACACTCAAATTGGTAGAAGTGAAGGAAACACTAAAGGATGATAGTAGAAGCCATAGTGATGATAATGACTGGGCAAAAATGACGGTGTTTCAGCGGAAAATGTATAACCCTAAAAAATCACAGAAATTGGTTCGGACACGTGTACTAAGTGAAGGAAACACTAAAGACAGGTGGTAGAAGTCAGTCATGAGCATGAGAAAATTACTAATCGAAAATGGTTAACAGTCAAAAACCCCTGGAATGTGGGCACTAAGTAGAGGAAACACTAAATAATGATGGTAGAAGTCACAGCCATGAGCTTGATCAGGAAAAATACAATGACTCAGCGAAAAAAAGATTAACACTCAAAAACACTTAAATGGGTCTGGACATGGGTTCTAAATGAAGGAAACACTAAACAATGACGGTAGGAGTCGTAGTAATGAGCATGACTGATTCAAAATGACAATGGCTCAGCGACTAATGATTAACATTACCGAGTTAACATTAACGAGTTTGGACAAGGGCAATAAGTGAAGGAAACACTAAGGGATGATGGTAGAAGTCATAGTCATAAGCATGACTCAGCGAAAATGATAATGACTCGGCGAAAAATGATTAACACTCAAAAACCACTGGAATGGGTTCCGACATGGCCACTAAGTGAAGGAAAGAAACACTAAAGGATGGTGGTAGAAGTCATAGTCATGAGCATGAATCTGGAAAAATGACTACGACTCAGTGAACAGAGATTAACACTCAAAAGCCACTGAAATGAGTTCAGACATAAATGATAGGTCATGACATGCGTCTCATGTAGGTCATGAAACAGCCGCCTACGTCTTGGTACTCTCATGGTCTTACCATTAGGTTGTTCGGCTCCCCGCACTCTGCTTTGAAAAACATCTATTGCCACAGGGCGTGGGATCTGCTTGCTTTTTTTTACTTTCTTTATTCTCTCATTTCCTTCGTTGTTTCTGCTTTTCATTTATCTTCATGAGCTGGCTTCTTCGTTCATTGACTGTGCCGGTGTGACGTTAATTTTTTAACGCGATAGCGTTTAGGGCCCCGTGTCGCAGAAAATCCGGCGCCGGCAACCAGCCATGCGATCGCGGGTGTCGGAAAAAATCATCCAACCACATCGACCACGCAGGCTCTCCACGTGGTGCAAGTGTGCGGTGAGCAAAAAATGAATTTCTCACAGTGAAATCCGCCAGCAAAATGGTAGAGTACCACTTTACCATTCGGCGTCGGATTTGCGATCGGATTGTTTACCAATCGGCGTCGAATTGCAATTTGATTGTACGAGAAAACCTAATTCTGCTACGAGGAAACTCATACATTTGTACCAGACCTGCGCGCGTCGGGGCAATAGCAAACAATAATTAAAATAATAAAAATGGTGCTAGGGCCTTGACATTTTAATATAAGACCACTTATATTGTCCCTGGAAAAACGTCCTTCCAGGCTCCAGCAATTCATTTCCGTTTAAAAGTCCAGCCGACATTAAGGGGATCAGTGTAAGCTTGGCCTTTGTAAGCTGGCTTTCCCAGGCTGAGGGTTGCAGTGAATGAAGCCTACTTGCCGTATGCGAACGATGCGATGCGAACGGGTCCCGATAACGCTATCGCGTTCTACTCTTAAGAGCGAAGCTTAAGCGTCCTGCAAGTTCTTTGTGTACTTTCGCTTTGCCGTCATTGTCTTATGTTTTTTTTTCTTCTTCTTTTCTTCTTACATGTATTTTACAGCATCCAGGCGATGCTTTTGTTCGGAAGGGGGGATAATACCACCTATAGTAGGGGGTAGAGGGCAAGAGTTGGTCGAGCCCAAAACAACAAAGAAGACCGCGCGTTTCAGCCCCGACGGAGGAGCGGCAGACGTGATGGGCAACAAGAACAACAAGAGCCCCGACGGACACGTTTTCCATCAGCCAGCTGCTCTGCGGTTAACCAAAGAGTACTTCTGAAGGCTCGTGACACTATGCTGGACCAATTAAGGAAGCGCTCAGGGGAAGAATGTTAGCGACCGATGCAAAAGTGACTGATGTGCAAAATTGGTACAGGTGCAACTAAGAAAACTTTTGTTCCGAAGGTAGCAAAAAACTTGTGAAACGTTGGGCAAAGTGCGTTGAAGTGCAAACAGGTCACGTAGAAAAATAATGTATGTTTCCGTTCTCTATCATTAGAATAAATGTACCTTTTCCCAAAAGTTCCTTTACTTTTTAATTCCGTTCGTATATATATATATATATATATACATATATATATATCATAAGAAGCCAACCAACAATAACATCAAGGGCAACATAGGGAAATCACTCGTACAAGTAATTTGCCCTCTGTTATCCTTGGTGTCGTTGTTTGTTCGCTTCGTATGGTATGAGTAATAACTCCGTCCTCTCGGTTCTCTTACTTCTCGTTCACAAAGACACACCCACATACATATCTATATATACATATATATATACATGTATACATAGTCTTGCTGTATACGTCTGCAATGGACTGGTAGTTGTTCTTATTCCAAAGAAAAAGAAATTTCGACGTTCAACAGAAGTGTCTCGTATTGTTGTGAAACATTTAGAGAGTACAACTAAGAACTTAAGTTAAAAAAACAGTAACCTCTCAAACAGAAGAAACTGCGTGAGAGGTTAGTGTCCCTTTATAAGTGTGACCTCTGTTTTAATTTTTTTAGGAAGAACGCCATCAATATACTAATGATACTTGTGTGTTTTTTTTAGAGGTGCAAAAGCCTTACCGCTGTCTCAGTAAGTACATATTCATTGTGAAATGTTCTGGTGAATCTCCGATGCTTCCACGATTATTGTAAAAATGTTTGTACATAATCTATGTGTCACTTTTATTAAATTAACAATATTGTTGTAGTGGGCACATTATATGCGCAACTGGGCTTTTATAAACGATTTCTACAAAACATGAGAACATAATTTCTCATAGCGTTTGCATGGTCTACAGCTGAAGAATGTAGCTCAAGAAAAAAAAACTGAAATCTATGTTAGCAGACAACGTCGTTAAAAAATTTTTGAATGTAATTTTTGTGCTCTGTTTCTGTCATTACATGAATGTAACGAACTTATAAACCATTCGTTTAGTATGTGTACTTGAATTAGGCCAATTCATTGCATATACTACATTGAGTAGTTTTTTAAGCATTTTAAGAGCATTAAACATGTTTCTCAATGGAATATATGTGCATTGTTTTGGAGCACAAAGTACAGGGTAAGTAGTGTGTCGGTGAAAGAGTCATTAGAGATGTTTTCCGGTGATACGTATAACTGTGCAGCCCGAAATGTTCTTTTAGTTTGCAATTTGACCGAAAACGAGCGAATAGTTTAGCAGAACAGTGATCTCAGCAAAGTACACCAAGTACCTATGGCCGCCACATAGTGTGTAACCTTTGCGATGCCGCGTTCATCTCGCATCAATAAACAGAGGCATAAATTGCGTGAATTAAGGTTTTTATTGGTAGTATTATGCACGTTGAGCATACCTGCGCGTAAACAATTTTTATATGAAGAATATAAAACTAAGTGGTAATGTGTATGAGTCCTAACAAAGCATTCCCCAATGCCAACAACCATCGCTTATACAATACACTACGTGCGTAAAATTACGTGCACCACGCTTACATGAAAGGGTTAGTCTCAGCGAGCGAGTTTCCTAGACTGAGAGTCAGCGCAGCAACACTCAGCATATTGCAATAAGCCGTTGTCAAATATTGGCGTATTGCTGGTAATTGTCCGGGCAGAATGCCTAGAGAGCATGCGGCATGGTAAATGCTACGCCATCACAAAAGCGCGAACCCAAGGAATAGTTGTCTTACCTGCTAACTACACAGAGTTTAAAGTCTCCCTTAAGTGGAGGGGGGCCCTCATTGTGCGGCAACCAGTATAGCTCGCGCACACTCACTCACGCGCATAAATATATTCACGCGTACTCTATGTAGACGTTTAGACGACGATGACAATATGTGGTTTAACTGACTCCGAGTAGCAAGACAGGGTAATTCGAAGACGAAGAAGATGTCTGTTCTCGGTGATTCTTAAGCTGTTCCGCCATCGTGTTCAACGTGTTGTCTCTTGTTCGCGCTTACTCGCGACACTGGTCGAAGTGCTTGTTACACAACCCCGCCTGATGGTCCGGATTCCTCCTGGAAGCCGTTCATCCAGACGACCTCCAATAACTCCTGTGCATCGCTTCAGTCGGTGGTTGCTAGGCCTTTCTCCCGAGCTCAACTCACCTGCAAGAACGCTTGTCCGAGCCCTGTCTACCTCTGTCAATGGCGACCACCAGCCCGCCACAGGTTCCACGAGTTCCACAAGACAGCTCTACTCACAGTCCGTCCCAGGTAACCCTTCTGCAACCACTGGTTCCCGATCGTTTTCATGGTGGCGCACATGAAGACGTTGAAGACTGGCTTGACCAGTACGAACGTGTTGCCAAGGTCAATGGGTGGACAGCTCAACAAAAGTTCTCCCACGTCTATTTCTCCCTTGATGGTAGCGCTCGCACGTGGTTTGAGAACCGTGAAGCCAACATCGCCGCATGGAATGATTTCCAACTATCAGTTCACTGAAATATTTGCGAGTGTTGATTGACGGGACCGTGCCCAGCAACTAATTGAGTTGCGCTTCCAGAAACCCAATGAAACTGTGGCAATGTTTGCGGAGGACATAGCCGGCCTGTGTCGTAGAGCTGACCCTCACATGCCTGAGGAAAAGAAGTTGCGCTACCTTATGCGTGGCGTAAAAGAACTATTTGACGGAATTGTGCGCAATCCACCGAGTACCGTGGCTTATTTTATAACGGAAGGCACTGGTATTGATCGCGCACTCCATCTAATATGCAGGCAGTACGATTGCTTGCCCACCAGCACTCCTATCAACTCTGCCACAATGACCGTTGCCAGTCAGAACTCCCTTCGTGATCTAATTATGGGAGATTCTTGGCGAAGAACTTCAGAAGCTCTGGGAACCGGCAGTGGGCCCACCCAAGGCATCAGTCGCTGAAATCGTCCGTGATGAAGTTAGGCAAGCGTTTTCGGCAGGCAATGCTGTCCACGAGCAGCGCCCCCTAAGTTACGCATTCTCGGCAGGCGATCCATGTGCACGAGCAGCGCCCCCTAAGTTACGCCGACGCTGTCTGACGTCACCAGCTATGACGCCCATACGGTCGCCCCATCAGCTGCCGAGGGCCACACGTTTGTGATCACCAACAGAGGAACCTTTGAGAAATCCGCCCGTTGTGCCGATCCCGTCCTACCGCCAGCCGCCGTCAGCTGCAGTTTGGTCACCGCCACAAGACGAGCCTTCGAGGCGGCCGCAAATTTGAAGAACGGACGTATGGCGCACTGTCACTAGGCGCCCCTTCTGTTATCACTGCGGAGGCATCGGCCACGTTTCCCGCCATTGCTGGTACCGCGACGCCTCATTCCGACCTTATCAATCCTGGTCGGACGGTCGACGCACCAGTGACGACTACATGCTACGCGGCGACGACGCTGCTTTTCAAGGTGCTCCCGCAACGCACACTCTGAAAGATGACTCTCAGCCCAACCACCAGACCAGTTTTGGCCAGGCGGTACATGCTCTCCGTCCCCTGCTCATTCATCTGCACCGAATGGACGTGCTTTTGCTGACCTCCGGGGAAGAAGCTCGCCCAGTCTGTGCCGCGAGAAATTAACGGCGGTGACCTCTGGGGGTGTGGTTTCAGGCCGACAAGACAATAAAAAACCCCCAATAATTCCGCCGCAATGCGCCGTGAAACCGACAAACTCTGCCACCGATGAAATTGTGAGCGCCGATATTAATGTTTCAGTTGACGGACACCAAGTGACAGCGCTGTAACGTTTGACTGACAGACGAAACGACGATCAACATTTGGCTGGGCCTTGCCAAGACGAAAGACCCCTGGCCGTTTATTTGCCGCGGTTAAGTAGCCGTGTTCCCAGCGGGGAAGGGCGAACGAAAGCCAGGAGGAAGGTAAAGCAGACGGAAGGGGGGAGAGGAGGACAAGGCGATATCGCCGAGAACGAATGCAGACAGCAGATAGTCCGGTCTGTTACAAGCGCTAGTCAACAGTGGTGCCGATTATTCGATAGTAAGTCAAGCTCTAGCCGTTCGCGTTAAGAAAGTAAAAACGCCCTGGACCGCACCTCATATAATGACTGCGGGCGGCCAACTGCTCACGCCTGTTGGAAGCTGTACGGCGAGAGTCGCCAAAGGAGGTTCGTCCTTCGTGGCAACTTTAGTTTTTCTTGCAACATGCTGTAAAAATTTAACCATATGCATGGATTTTCTACGGGAATACGACGCCATAATCACCATTCCGGACCGCTTGGTTACGTTTCACAGGACTACGGATTTAATTCCCTGCTTATCGCCGAAACGCAACGCCTGTCGTCTAACTGAAAACGATGTGGTCATCCCACCTCGGTCATGTGTCCTTGTTTCGGTCTCATGTGCCTTACCGTTTGATTGTGAAGGAGTTGCAGACCAAGTAACCTCCTTGGTATTTACTCACAGTATCGCCGTTGCACGAGGCATCGTAAGTATCACCGATGGGCGCACGAACGTAATGTTGACCAATTTTAGCAGAGAGTGATGGCACCTACCAAAGGCCACGGCTGTGGCCTATTTAGACGATGTCGCTGATATTTGTGGGTGCTGCTTTTCAGTACTAGAAGAAGCGCATGCGCAAGACCCAGCACCTGTGCTTTACGTAAACAGTACTTTACCGCAACACGATCGAGAACGGCTTCTTGCGCTACTGGCCGAGTTCCACGACTGCTTTGCGACGATGTCAAGAGTCGGTCGAACGCCCCCAACCAAGCACCGCATAATCACAGAGCACTAAGCGAGACCAATTCACCAGAACCCTTATCATGTGGCTCCAAAAGAACGTGAAGCGATACCGCAGCAGGTAAACGAAATGCTTGAAGGCGAAGTGATTCAGCCTTCCAAGAGCCCCTGGGCATCACCCTGTAGTTTTGGTAAAGAAGAAGGACGGCAGCCTGCGTTTTTGTGTGGATTATTTAAAGCTAAATCAGGTGACAAAATAACACGTGTATCCGCTTCCCCGCATAGACAATTCACTTGATAGGCTTCGAAACGCTCGTTAATTCTGTTCAATGGACTTAAAAAGCGGGTATTGGCAAATTGAAGTAGACCCGAGAGGCCGTGAGAAAACCGCTTTTGTCACGCCAGATGGACTATAAGAATGTAAGGTCTTGCCTTTCGGCTTGTGCTCTGCGCCTGCTAATTTTCAACAGCTTATGGATACCGTACTTTCGGGGATCAGCTGGAAAACCTGCTTAGTCTATCTCGGTGACGTCATAGCGTTTTCCGCAACGTTTAAAGAGCACCTTGAACGGCTTGAAGCAGTTCTATGGTCTACACGGTCCGCCGGCCTCACCCTAAAGCCGGCGAAATGCAACTTTTGCTTTGAGGAGCTAGAATTCCTTGGCCATGTCGTCAGCCACGCGGGAGTCCGCCCGGATAAAAAAAAAAATTGCCGCTGTTGCACAGTTCCCTGTTCCTTCAGATAAAAAGTCTGTCAGGCGCTTTCTCGGCCTCTGCGCATATTATCGGCGGTTCATTGCGGACTTTGCTCGCATTGCGTCGCCGTTAACGTGCCTCACGAGAGATGACGTTGCGTTTGTATGGGGTGATGAACAGCAAGCTGCATTTCATCATTTGTGGAACCATTTACAAACGCCCCCTGTGCTTGCCCACTTTGACGAGACAGCTCCGACAATGCTTCACACTGATGCTAGCACTGTTGGTCTCGGCGCTGTGCTTGTGCAGTGCCAGGAGGACACAGAAAGAGTGATCGCTAATGCAAGGAGAACGATCTCACACGCAAAAGCAAATTACTCTACAACTGAGAAAGAGTCTCGTCGTGGAATGGGCTGTTACGAAATTCCAAGCGCGATAAAATCAAGCAAATAAAGTCCAAGGGCGATAAAATCGTCGCCGCGCACTGTGTGCTGCAGGCACAGTACTCACGGATTGAAATACGACACTCGGAGCGCGTGGCCGCTGGTACATGCAGCGCCGCCCATCGGTGCTCATGGAACCAAGGTGTTGCATTGTGGTATAGCGCGAGGGGGAGAGCATCTACGGTGCAGAATTGATCCTTCTGGTCGCCAACGAGCCGTCCTGTAGTTCACCACACTGCCAGCGTGGCGTGACGTGCCCGCAAGGCACGTCTTGTGTTCGCCATATATACTACCTGTGGCTCGAATTCTGCTGACATCAGTACGACCAACAATGTCGGGAGTTATCATTTCGAGGCTTTACTTGTAGGCCACTCCACAGGTGTTCGGTGTTCGCACAAAGTAAACTTTCCGTTCATTTGTGCAGATGTTATCATGTCTACGAACGCACGTAAGGCGCAATCTCGTAGCTGAATCCTGTGTCTTACTTGCACAGCATGCGTGCCGCATAGCGAAAGAGCGTGTAACGGGGGCGTCATGTGCTCGCGCAGGCGCGCAAGCAGACGCCGAGCCATTTCGGTCGGCATGCGCAGCGCCGCAGGCACGCTTTAAGCGCGCTAGCCTTGCAGCGCCACGATGGCAGTTTGGTGAACTACAGGCCGGCTCGTTGGCGACCGGAAGGAGAGGCGTGAACTCGTGAAGGCTCATGGGAAACGTCGTCTGCTCGGTGCTTCCGGTTCAACCGCTGACGGTTCCGGCGCACGATAATCCGTTCACAGGGCCGGTCGCGCTTGCTCTCTGTGTACTTTCATCACAAGGTATCGCCCACGCTGCAAATATATAGAGCCTGCGACGGTCGCATTAATGACTGACCATTATATCTGAGCATAGGCAGTCATTTAAAATATTTTTTTTTCTAGCCGAATCGACCGAACACGTGAATTAGGTATGCGTGCTGTCGCAGTCGCGGGCTTACTTGAATGACGAGTCGCACTTTCTTGTTCTCAAATGAATTCTGTTCGGATCAACGATGTGAGGGATCTTGTAACATTACAATCGTGAATATCAGATTTGTGCTAGAGCCCGTCGTATACACTAACGTGTTTGCCTTTCGTAGTCCTTGATAAATCGTGTTGAGCAAGCGCGCACAGCTAAGAACCTTGACTTTCCTTTAAAAAAAAAACAACCTTCCACACGTTTAGCTTTTCGAACTTTTATATCACTGATAACGTAGATGCCATGGACAAGTTGGTATGACATACTAGGAATTTTATATAGTTTTACAGCGAACCCTTATAGGTTTTGCGACCTTTATCATACATGAGTTGTTTTCTAAAATAACTTGCTGTCAACGTTACCGATAATATTTAATGGAACATGCCTAATAACCAAACGTTAACCACGCGGTCGGCATAGTTTAACGATGTTTCAACGTAGTATCTCTTTGTGCAACTTCACCAAAACATTTCACCGAAACCAAAAGTCTAGAGAAATTTATAACACATTTTAACGCGATCAAAGTGATAGTTATGTAAGATATGGAACGTGAGGTATATGCTAGAAGCGTTCGTCGACTGCAGTTGACTTCCGCGCACGCTTGAGTCTGTCTTAATATGCTTTCGACGTCTCTTCATTAGTAATATTGCAGCTTTGTGATCGTTAGGCTAGTGTTTCTCGTCTTGTGCACCTTTCACAAAATATATGAGAAAAATTACGGTCTACGCATTTTAAATCCTCCCACTACAGCTTGCTCATCTTGCATCGAGCACTAAATTAAGGTCGCTATAATATGCAAGGTATTCGCTTAAATGTTGTTCCAAGACATTCGTGCCAAGAAAAAGCTGTGGATTGGAACCGCCTGCCCTCCTCTAACGCCTCCACTACTAAACCATGCATGTTTGATCAAATCAGCCTAGTGAAACTTAGATGTAATAAGTACAAAAAATCGGATCCCTATTACACTATATACCGTGCAGATGGAAGCCAGCGAATCTATGGTGGGTTCTGTCGTTGGCACGAACAGAATTCACTTTAGAACCAAAAAGTGCGATTCTTCATTGAAGATAAACCCGCGACTGTGACAGCACGCATACCTAATTCACGTGTTCGGTCGATTCGGCTAGAAAAAAAATATTTTAATTGACTGCTTATGCTCAGATATAACGGTTAGTCATAGATGCGACCGTCACGGGCTTTAGATATTTGCAGCGTGGGCGATACCTTGTGATGGAAGTGCACAGAGAGCAAGCACGACTGGCCCCGCGAACGGAGAATCGTGTGCCGGAACCGTCAGCGGTTGAACCGGAAGCGCCGAGCAGACGACGTTTCCCATGAGCCTTTACGAGTTTACGCCTCACCTATTCGGCTCCGTAGATGTTCTCCCCCTCGCGCTATACCACAATGCAACACTTTCGTTCCATGAGCGCCCACGGGCGGTGCTGCATGTACCAGCGGCCACGCGCTCCGAGTGTCCTATTTCAATCCGTGAGTACTGTACAAGTAAAAGCATGCGATGGTGAGCTGGCGATCGCGGCTCAATCTTGCGCACGCAAGGTAGAAAAGCTGGAAGGAAAGCGTGCCGTCTTGCGTCGCGCGCAGCGATTCGGGGGGAGGGTATTCTACTCCAGGATGCCCGGGCAGCCGCGCGCGCCCGCCCGGGTCGCTGTATCTTGAAAGCCATCTGCGACGGGGACACAGTCCAGCGTGCGCTGTTTTCCCGGCTTAATTCGCGCTGATACCAGACGCAGCATGAAGGTCAATTCGCTCGCTGGTGCGGCCGTGCTTCCTCACTCCAGCGTTTTGACTGCCAGTTTCCGTGGTCATTGAGTGAGAAGTGTTCGTGTTTTCTTGTGCACGCGTGCCACCATGTTTGTTATTTTAGTTAGAATACCTATGTTTACAAGCTATATGGCCGATAAAGCTAATACGACCACATAACCGCCTCCATCGGGAGTTGAGTCAGTGCAGCCATGTGTTTCGCAGTCATGTGCATTTGAGAGTCAAGTGCGCTAACCGCTGAGCTACCGGCTGCTTTATGTGTTCTTTATTACATAGCCGTAAAATATGTTATAAAACAGTGCACTAGAGAAACTGAATCTGATTCCAATAATATACACCTCAAATCTGGCAAGCATTCATATAGACATCCATTGAGCGGCATACACACTACGAATCTAAGCAGCAGATTTCCGAAAGAACGACCGAAATCTTCGCGGTAGTTCAGCATGTCTGATGCACATTGTGCTGTCTCGCTATGTGGGCTAAGTAATATGAATGTGTCATATGGTGGGTAACAGGAATGTACGAAAGGAAGGACATGAATTGTGTATGCTGTGATATTTAAGTGTTATTTAGTTTTCGTCAGAAAATGTCCAAGAAGATAACGACACCCCTACGATCAACGAAACAATAATTACTCGTCTCAGCACTTGGACGCAGTTTGTCAACACTGCGCGAAAGAGACGCTTTTCTCCAACAAAGTTCAGGCATGAAGGGCTGGGAAATGCTTTTTATTAAGAAAAAAAGGGGGTTTGACACATGGAGTAATGAACATTCGCCACACATGCTTAAGTTCATAGAGCTACTTGGACTCCTAGCACTGTTGTTGGGCGGTAGTTCAGAGTAAAGTGCGCTATAAAAGACACCCTAGTCTGAGGGTGTATTTTATGGTGCACTTTACTCTGAGCTACCCCAATGAACAGGGCTGGCCAATTACAGCAATGTATTATGCTTCACACCGACTAAGACAACGGGGACAGCTGTACATGCACTTCGGAAGCCATACCGAGCAGTAATGTAGTATACGGGGTTTCAATTATCGGCATAGCACAGGATTTGATCTTCACATGACGGTGTTTGCTTTCAAATTTTTTTTGTTTTGCTAGCGAAAGCAGTATTTACAAAGTAGCTCACATGATTCCCATTTGCCAAATGCCCTATGTCACAACAACGAAAATGCATTGAGAAACAAAAACCCTTCAAATCTCGTAGGTTGCACTGCTTTATTTTGTTTGTGACATCAGTTGCAGAAGAGGTGTTGGCCTCAGAGTTGATTAATGTCGAGGCAGGAAAATTAAAAGGAATAATCAAGCTTAAAAAGCCTTCACCCTTTAACACAAATACCTCTTCAAATGCCGCGTACAAAGTTTGAAGGTCATCTCCCATTGCATGCTGTAACACAAAAGAAACGAAACTAAACATGATGTAACAAGAATACGAGAATCAAATATAATAATACATTAAAATGTAGAAACACCTCAAAAAGTAGCATAGCTCCTTTGAGAAACAGTTACGAATAAAATATTCCTGAAAGCTATTCATTTTCAGCGATTAAATATAGCTCCCTTAGAAGCACAGAGCGTAGTTGTAAGGTCTGTCCATGTGTGAAATTCCAATTCAACATGATGCGTTACTATGTCATGAAACTAAAGTTGCGGACATCATAAATAACAAGTCAGCACTTCCTTATCTAATCCACACTATTCTTTTTGTTGCCATAATTGTAATACTGTTTTTATTATGGGTTTACACATTTCTGCTTTAACAAATTCTTATGTTAGAGTAGTACGCTTTTATTCCACCGCACCCGTCCCCTTTAGGAAGCGCGTTATAACTGATGTGCACTTGTCCACTTTTCTGTAGTGCGTGAGCCTAAATAGTTGAACGCAGGTAACGGAAAATAAGAGGGTGGTATTCACAGTGGAACAATGTTGCTGTCGCAGAAATGAGTTCAGAGTTCAGAGTCCCACCTGCGCTCCGGTTCTGATTAAGTGGGGATGTATTCCCGCCTCGGGTGTCTGCTTGACAACACTTGAAAGCACTATAATAGGTAGTGGCTGCCTTTGAAGGCGTCCAAAATGGTAGGTTATTGCTCGCGGCCGCAGCGCCGGACGTACACAACGGAGCCCGGTGTCAGCCTTCACACGCACCTACGTACAGCCAAGAAGCTGCGTGTACCTTGGATTGCGAAACTTAGAACCGGCAAGCAGCCACCGGCTACAACCTGGTTGTGTAGCAAGCACTTCCGCGAGGGAGTCGCGGGATCGAATCCCGGCCGCGGCGGCCGCATTTCGATGGAGGCGAAATGCAAAAACGCCCGTGTGCTTGCGTTGTAGTGCACGTTAAAGAACCCCAGGTGGTCAAAAATAATCCGGAGCCATCACTACGGCGTTCCTCATAATCAGAACTGGTTTTGGCGCGTAAAACCCAAGAAAGAAGATTTCTGCTACGGCGTTGGGGCTGCGATGCTCGGTGAGTAGCAGAAAGCGCGCACTGAGAAGCTCGCCCGCGCGCGCTGCCCGGTTAGATCATGGAGGTTTGGTCTATGAACTTGTTGATGCTACATACTGGCAAGTTCACCTAAATGGAAAGGGAACTGTAAGAAGCACATTCCAAAAAGGCATGGCACATGCTCATGTTTGCGTTAGCACCAAACAATGAATGTACTGGATTAACGAAAAGAAACTCCGGGAAATTCCTCACAGAGAAGACCGAAAAAGATACAGTGCGACGCAACTTGAGGAATAACGTTATTGAAACGTCCAGGAACATTTCGATGGCACATCACACGAGTCGCCATAAAGCGTTGAAATCGGTAGTTATAACGAAATTATTTTTGAACAGCTCTGATAGCGTCGACGCAACAATGGTTGCTTGTGTACTGTCAAATGCTCTTAGGCTGCTGCCTAAAGCTCACGGCGCGGTGCGAAAACACACTCGTAGCGAAAGCGAAGCATTGTGCACGGACATATATTCATGCAGACGCGCAGTAACGCGCAGTCGGTTGCTGCGAACCCATGCGGTCGCTGCATTGATGCTTCATTCTGTTATGCTCCAATTGGTTATACAGACTGCAAGAGCAAGAACAGGTGCAGTCGTTAGGGTGCCGATGAGCTCAGAGTAGGCGTCAGCTTGTAGAGAACCCCCCCCCCCCCAAAAAAAAAAAAAAAAAAAAAAAAAAAAAAAAAAACGGGACGTCTTGGTTGAGAAGGTCAGTGATTGGGCGTGCGAGCGCCGCAAGGTTTTTCACGAAATGGCAAAACAACGAACGTTATGGACAGACCGTGGAACGGGGAAGTTCCTAACAGCGCGTACCTTAGCTGGGTCTGGTCGGACACCGGAAGCGTCAACGAGGTGGCCCAGCACAGTAATTTGACGAAGAGCGAAGTGGCCCTTCGAAGAATTTAGCTGGAGGGCAGCTCGTTGGAAAATTGATATAATGGTCGAAAGCCGCTCCAGGTGTCTTGCGAAAGTGGGGTATAAAATTATCACGTGGTCCATGTAACATAAACACGTCGACCATTTAAATCCTTGAAGCAGTGTGTCCATCATTCTCTCAAAGATGGCTGGTGCGTTGCAGAGACCAAAAGGCATGACCTTGAATTGGTAAAAGGTCGTCAGGGGTCGCGAAGGCGGTCTTCTCGCGACCCAGGTCGTCTACAGCGATTTGCCAGCAGCTAGATCGAAGGTCCAGGGAGGGTTTTGGCCTCATACAGCCAAATCACCAAGAAGGACGTGTACCCTCTTACACATATTGACGACGCCCTCGACTTCTTCCATGGGTGGCACCATGGAAGAAGTCGAGGGCATCGCATTTCGATGGGGGCGAAATGCGAAAACACCCGTGTACTTAGATTTAGGTGCACGTTAAAGAACCCCAGGTGGTCCAAATTTCCGGAGTCCCCCACTACGGCGTGCCTCATAATCAGAACTGGTTTTGGCACGTAAAACCCCATCGTCAATATGTGTAAGAGGGTACACGTCCTTCTTGGGGATTTTGTTGAGGTGCCGATAATCAATGCAGAAACGCCAGGAGCCGTCTTTCATCTTTACTAATACGACGGGGGAGGCCCAAGGACTAGATGATGGTTCGATGATGTGCTTCGCAAGCATTTTAGCCACTTCTTTTTGAATCACTTCGTGTTCTGATGCGGACACACGGTAAGGTCGACGGTGAATGGGCAAAGAGTCGCCAGTGCTGATTCGGTGAGTGACAATCTTAGTCTGGCCCAGGGGTTCATCCCGAATGTCGAAAATGTCGCTGTATGAGGCCAAAACCCGGCAGATAGCGTCGGCCTGGTCAGGCGAAAGGTTTGATCCAATCATATTGCGAAAAGTGATGTCGTCAGAACATGGTGGCCGAGAAACTTCAGCTTCTTCAGGAGCAGTTATGGCGACAACCTTGACGTCACGCTCTGTTATAGCGGTGAGGTGGGCAAGCGACATCTTGTGGGGCAACACTTGAGGAGGTCAGACCAAAGTTTACAATACCAGGAATTAGGGACAATTCGTACAGTTTCATTTTTTCGCCACCACGTGGCGTATCGACCTTAAAGAATTCGAAATTCCCGCTTTGACGTATGCTATGACGCTCAACTAAAGAAAGCGCAATAAAAAGAAACACACCCTGAAGCTGTCGCTTCATGTCGGTGCTTGGAAACGAGCGCGCTTGTGTATCAGCGTTATCTCGAAGACGGCCAGCTACTTGCTCTACTGACAATAAATCGACGGTTTTGCTAGACACCTGGCCAGAAAGCTCGTCCGCATTCTGGAGAGATGTCTGGCCAAGGTAAAGGCTCCCGCGAAGATTCCGTTGAATATATTTGTTTTCCTTGAGCAGACTTTTTATTTGTGCACCACTGCGGCCACGGTCTTGCATGTACGTCAGGGTTCTGTTTCATGGGTTTCCTATAGAACTGGCGTGATCCATTGTTTAAGAGGAAGCTTTAGCTCGGGCCTAACTTCGATGCCGGATTCTCAAATACAAATAAAATGCAGGAATGCTTTTATGAGAAAACCGCTGAACTGATTTGAATGAAATGTGTTGTATTAAGAGGGAAAGTTAAATTGCAGAGACTGCAGCAAATAAAATTTTCTTTTATATAGTGTAATGTTTTCAAAGAATCGCAGGATGTTCGTAAATTTGAAAAAAAAATAGAAGCATAAAGTTTCCAAATTCTCAACTCAACCATTAAAAAGAAATATGGCATTTCTATAAACTGCACCCGTTGGAGCATCAAAAGCGAACATTTTTTTTGCTATACTTTAAAACTTACGTGAATTTGTTATAATGTTTGGAAAGGTTTTGCAAATGCAACATTCACAACATAGTGGTATATTTCAGGATGGTGTATGATATATGATTGCTATCCGCTTTAGATGTATTATTAGGTGCAGTTTACAGAATTCCGATATCATGTTTAGCTGCTGAGGTACATAGCTGTATAAGTCAAGTTTTCTTTTTCGAAATTAATTCTTTAAAATTTTACTTAGAAAAAGTAGACGGCCTATAATAAAATTTCCCTTTCTGCATTCACTACATTTTAATTTTTTTTCTAAATTCAACATAACTCATCTGATTTAGTGCATTGGTTGCTATGAAAAACTATTGCCGATTTCCCATGTATTTCTATAAGAGTCCCCAAGCTCAATGTTCCCCCTAAGTTCGAGCTTGAATAATATACTTGTTGGCAAGATATGTTTGTGAACGTGTGATCGTGGCCTAATGAGCTAGAGCACCGGCGTACTGAGCTCAACTGCCGAGGGTATGTTTGTAAAGCGTCTTGGGAGGAATAGGAGAAAAGAAAGGGGGAAGGCTGGTATGTTATTCAGAAGCGTGCCTGGTTGGCTAAAAATTACTAAATGCTTTGGTGGTCATACCACCTTACGTTCCATCAGCATAATTTCTATTTCATTCCGCTAGTATTGTGCAATTATTGTCAATCAATCGAGATTACAACACCGGCGTCATGGCCTTGTATTCCGTCACAATTATTTATCGCCATCACTTCAGGGTCATCTCATCGTCGTCATGCCGTCGTCCTTATATGCCTCCATCGCTCCCATCGACATCATTCCTACCTCGTAATTCCATAGTCGTCACTGCATGCACTGTCGGCCTGCGGTCCTTGTTCTACCATCGTGAGGTAACATTGGCGAGCGATGGTTATAACAAAGCGGGTCAATTAGGGAGACAGTGCATGGCCGCATATATCCGAATCACTTGAAACATAAGGGGAAACACTACGGATTCTAAATACAGGTGTCTTAGCTAACACGGTGTGTCGCTTCTTGCTCGATAGATTGTGTGTATGTTAATCGCATTAACTTCGATAATCATCTTAACATGGTTTCTGCAAGAATTCTTTCGTCTTAGCAACACTAACGAACTCTTTATTTATTTATTTATATCAAAATACCTTACAGGCCCCATGAGGGGCATTGAGTAAGGGGGGCATTGCTGCAAGACAGTTTTACACGTGAATAGCAAAACTCGAGGACCACAAAAATGAGCAGAAATCATCGTCGCGAAACAGGATACAAATGAAGAAGACGCGTTAGCGTACGAAACATCAGCCAAATATTATGACGCATATTGCTCGCGCACATATCGAACATCGTGTAAAAATGTGTATTTCGAAGTATGAAAGAAAAAAAAAAACAATACAGACAATACGTAGATAAACAGAAATAACAGTTCAAGGTAGTGTACAAAATGCCAGATAAATATTACCAAGCACATTGTTCACGCATATAATCAAACATTGTGTAAGAAAACTTTATTTAAAGCATGAACAGGAAATAATAGTCAGCGTGACGTTACATGCAAATGGAGAGCATGGCATACAGAATGACACATTTTTGGACAAAAACTGCAAGTTCAGGAGTTTCCTAAATTTATCTCTGTCCGTTTGCTGGACAGCGCTGTCAGGGAGGGAATTCCACAAGCGGATGGCTCGTGGCAAAGCCGACAAATTAAATGCATCAGTGTTTCCGTAGATGCAAGTGAAACTAAAATCATTATTCAGTCGTCGTGATACGCAACTTGCACGTTCCTGCAGCAAAGACGATGACTTCAATTGATGAACATACTTATGGAACAAAGACAGCAATGCCGCGTCACGACGACTACTTAGTGCAGGAAGCGAAAGGTCAAGTGTGATTCGAGTTATGCTTGACTGCATATTGTAATTGCGGGAAATGAAACGACTAGCTCGGTTTTGGATGGCTTCTAACATGCAGATTAGGTACTCGTGATGAGACCAAATCGGGGACCAAATCGGGGACGCAAACTCGAGCTGTTGAAGGACGAACGTCAGGAAGGCTAACTTGCGGATGTCAGATGGAGAATTGCGTAGGTTGCGACGAATGTACCCTAGTGTTTTTGAACCATTAGCGCATATGTTTGTTATATGAGAGGCCCAGGAAAGATTTGGTGCGAGATGAAGGCCTAGATATTTGTACAGTGAAGCTTCGGATACTATATCCGCATTTATATAATAAGTTCCCAGCCTATTAACATTGTTCCCAGCCTATTAACACCTCGAATTCCTGGAGGTGATCATGCTCAGGCATGTGATGGACGACCCGAAGTTTGATGGAGGTAGCGGTATGATTTCGACAGCGGCGCCGCCAATCGACAAGGGGAAACACATTTGGATGGATGGGAATAGCGGCGAAAGGCACACTTCATGAGTTGCTAGACATCACACATTTGAATTAACCTGACAAAGAGTTAGAAATATATTTGCATTGCAGTAGCGCTAAAGAAATGGAAAACTATTGAATTGGTGCGAGACT
The DNA here is from genome assembly GCF_013339745.2 of Dermacentor silvarum. Lineage (NCBI taxonomy): Eukaryota > Metazoa > Arthropoda > Arachnida > Ixodida > Ixodidae > Dermacentor > Dermacentor silvarum. The sequence goes on along the minus strand of NC_051160.1, from coordinate 110,601,860 downwards.
CGCTGCAAAAACATTCATTAGACTGTTTCAGGTATCCCAGCTATCTTTGACGGGAATCATTGAGATGAGTTTCGATTGAGCTCGTTACATTTTTCATAAGCGGAAGACGTGCCTAGAGGCAGAGTCGACTGCAATATTTTGTTGCTGCACAAAAATATCTAGATTTTCGGCGCGATCATTTTAAAGGAAAAACAAAAATTAAATAAGTTTTCAAGAATTACTTAGAGTACCTCGATAAAATTGTAGCAAATAAAATCTTAAAAGATCATTTGCAACTTTTTTGTATCTTAAGGCACAGGGCAACTTACTACTGGATTCCATTAATTTTCTTCGTTATATTTTCAAGCAAGTTGAATATTCTGCCGTAGGTTAATTTACAATTAGCCCAACTAATTAAACTGAGACTTTCAAGTGTATATTGTTCTTAGACAAATGCTTTAAGTCTACGCGGATGCTGCAAAATTTCTCAACATTGGGGAGGGGAATATGAAAAACAAAATAGAAATGCAGAGCATTTTATTGGCTCAGTAAATTTTTATTTTGAATGCTATTTCCCCTCGTTAAGTGGCTCAAACCTCGTGTTCGCAGCCTTGTATATGTTTTTGAAAGCACTAGGTACGTTGTCTGCGAATTTACGTGAATAAGGAAGCAGATCATACTTTAATCTGGGCGGAGAAAAAAAAACAAGGAAGGCCTACGTTGTAGATGCACTGTACTGAAACACAATTAGACAGTCTAAATTTGCATATATTTCTAAACAAGGATGCCTAAATTGTCGATAAAAAATTGACATAATTATAATGAAGCCGAATAAAGCAATAAAAATGACATGTTCCGTGTGAAAATATGATGAGCCTTAGCCTTGTGGGTCAACAATTTCTGTTTATTGAAAAAAAAAGCTTCTAGTGGCCGTGTATTATCCTATTCATGAAAGCCAGTAACCAGTGTATCTAAATTTACATTCGCGCCAAAATTATTGGCTCGAGTTCCATCACTGTATCCGAATGGCGATACGAGATTAAAAAGTGAGATTAAATGGCGGGCCGCGGCGTGTACGGTAGTGTTCACCTATATGCCTTCGCTATAGTATGTTGCCGCACTCTTTAAAGCACGAGCATGGTGATCAGCCGATGTGCTTTTCTACAACTTCATCCCTAAATGTAAGCCGGGGTTCTGCCACTCCCGGTGGTTGTTAGCATGATCCCTCCCTATTTTCTTAACTGTCGATTGTATGGTTTGTTTTCATACCAAATATTCACAGAATAATCTGTGCGTGTTCGGCTAGTAATGAAATGTTTATTTCTCTCACAGTTAAATTAACAACTAACCAGCAAGAAGGAATGCAGGGCAAAAATCTGCTTTCATGCAGCTTGAAGACCACCCGGCGGCCGTTGATCACATGACCGTATCTTCACAATAATCGAGAACTCAAGCTAGCTTCGTATAGGCAAAAAGGCTAATGGGTCGAACAGAACCGGGCCGGCCGAAGTATGGGACTTTCGGGCTCGGGTAAGGGCCGGACTTGGAAAACCGGCCCGTGCAGTGCTCTACTTCTGATAGATTCCCATACCGTCACGTAGTAGTGACGTTGAAGTAAACAGCCGTAAAACTGTGTATGACGAAACTGATTCTTTACTGGGTGAACATGTTCCCACAAAAGCAAACTACACTTGAAGCACAACGAAAGCGGCGAATACAGTCGGCGATAGTCGAAATCTGATCAGCGGCGAAACGCGTCGGCTTTTATACATGAGTCATTGAAGGCACCAGAATAATCCCTGGTACCCGCATGTCTTCCGGCAAGTTCTAGATAATTCGCGTCGCTCATACAATCAGATTACATGAGCGTCGGTGACAAGAGACAACCGATAGAAGCATCGATAACGTTCGAGAAACGTCCCATACATGCAGGCGCTTCCTGTGCCTAGCGATAACGTTTAACATTTTTTTAGCCAGTGAAAAGCGGTCACCGGTGAAAGATAAACATACATAAGTGTCAATACCCTCCCCTTAAAAAACATCGTCCCGATGCTACAAACAAGAAAGCGAAAACAAAACCACGCGTACAGAGAGAGAGAAAAAGCAACAACAAACAATAACAAAGTAACAAAGTACCGAAGTTCTTTAGCGGGCGTAGAAAGGCTTAAGACGCACCACGTAGATCACTTCAGGTCGTGCCCGGCGCCGCTGTGCGAAATGCCGTCTGGCACGACCTCATAGTCCAGTGCGCCAGTACGTCAGATTATCTTGTATAGTCCGAAATAGCGACGTAACAGTTTCTCGCTAAGTCCTCGTCGGCGTATCGGAGTCCAGTCCCAAACACGGTCGCCGGGCTGGTACGCGACGTAGCGTCGTCGAAGATTGTAGTGTCGGCAGTCGGTCCTCTGCTGGTCCTTGATGCACAGGAGGGCGAGCTGTCGACCTTCATCGGCATGCAGCAAATAGCTGGCAACGTCGAGATTTTCTTCGTCTGTGACGTCCGGTAGCATGGCATTAAGCGTCGTTCCCGGGTTCCTTCCGTAGACCAGGTTGAACGGCGCCACATGCGTCGTTTCTTGCACGGCCGTGTTGTATGCGAAGGTCACGTGCGGAAGGATGGCATCCCGCGTCTTGTGTTCGACGTCGACGCACATTGCCAGCATGTCGGCGATGGTCTTATTTAGGCGCTCGGTGAGGCCATTCGTCGGTGATGAGGATTTCTGGGGCACCGTGACACAGGAGGGTGTTCTCAACGAAGAATCGGGCTACCTCGGCGGCGCTCCCTTTGGGCAAGGCTTTTGTTTCGGCGTAGCGGGTGAGGTAGTCCGTAGCTACGACGATCCATTTATTCCCAGACGTCCACGTCGGAAAAGGCCCCAGTAAGTCCATCCCGATCAGCTGGAACGGTCGGCGAGGTGGCTCGATCGGCTGTACACCCTTACCTGGGTAACCCTTAGTATAGGTGCACAAATTCACATTTATAAGGTACATTGTAACTAATATATTATAAGGTACATTGTAACTAATACAAAATATAAGGTACATTGTAACCAATATAAAATAAAAGTTACATTGCTACCCTTAAAAAAGATGTAGCTTTAGAGGTTACGCTGTAGTCTTCTATTTTCTAAAGCAAATGTAACCTCTAAAGGACGTGTTAAATTTAGAGGTTAGTTCAGCAACTTATAGGGATATTTTTCTTTTTGATTGCATTCTATTTTTACAGCCAACCTAGAAGATTTCCAATGTTCCACTGCAAAGTAATTGCATCTCGAACTGGGCCAATATTGTCATGCCTGCCGGTTGACTGATATGTTTCACCTCAGATTGTTATGCTTAAATCACCTCAGATGTTATGTTTAAATTGTGGCACTAAAGAAGAGACTTCCACTGTCAATGCATTTCATTAAAACTTTGAAGAGAGCACATAACTCGCTCGAATTGGTATTGACGCAAACATTTTTCTTTCAGTCCCATAATTCAAACTTCTGCATGACAATCTATGGTGAAAAGAAATCAGAGGCAACTGACAGGCATCACAATGTTGGCCCCATTCGAGATGCAGAACATTTTGAATCATGACGTGGTGATATATTTATAGGTTAGCTATAAAAATATAGCGCAATCACAATAAAGACGTCTGAATAAATTGCTGAAGTAACCCCTAAATTTAACATAGTCTTTGGGGTACAGTCCCTGCTTGACCGCCCTTATAACTCAGCTGTAGGTTTCAAAAATATAGTGCCTCTGAGTTAGAGTTCCTCCAAAATATGTGCAAGCCAAAAATGTCTCCAGTTCCTAGAATATTACTTGTGCACAAAAGCCACTATTTATTCAAAATCCATCTTCCAAAGGCACAAAATTACTTGAAGTACACACTCAATGAAGAAAAACACATGGCGAAGCAACATCTTCATGAGCAATGTAGGTTGGCTATAATACGTAATTAAGTTCAGGCGAGCAAAAGCATACTACAAAGCGCTGCTGGCAATAATCTGGTGACAATGAGTTGTTTAAATGTACTTGAAGGCAATGTCAGTATTTCATTTCCTAACTATGCGCCTGAGCCTTTGTAATAAGCTGTTCCGTTTAATATTCTGTGAATGTTCTCGAGAAATAAGTTGGAGTGCTCTCAAGTACGACATTCTTTATTACAAGTACTTTGTTCAACAAGATATAATACAAAAAATGCGATACATGAGACCTCCCATATACAGTCATCGAACCACAATTCTGTGAAATGACAAACATATCAAAATTTATGCTATTTGATAACTGCAATACTAGATTTCTGCACAAGCGCAGGGACATACAGGGTGTCCCAGCTATCACGCAGCACGATTTAAAAAAAGAGGAACAGTGTTCCGCGAAGAAGACCTAGTGGGTTTTGTTTCTGGTTCAGTGGAGTAGCCGCCAGTAATTTTTTCGTTACTGATATTTATTTAGGTAATAAAACTATTTATCTAACTCGTGAACTACTCTCCTATTTATCAAAGTATCAATGAGAAAATTGTAGAGCACCATGAAAAACTACCGATACAGCTTTCTGTTGCTCAATACGTGCTACATAAAAGTCTTTTTCCGAGCGTGAAAGAAGCCCCCGAATACACGCAAAGTGCCTCGAGTGGCCTGTCACGCGGCAATTCTGCGTGTATTCGCGGCCTTCGTTCACACTCGGAAAAACACATTTATGTAGCACGTATTGAGCAATAGAAAGTTGTATCGGTAGTTTTTCAGGGTACTCTACACATTTCTCATTGACACTTTGATAATTAGGACAGTACTTCTCGGGTTAGGTAATTAATTACAATTACCTAATTAGATCTCAATAACAAAACAAAATACTGGCGGCTACTCCACTGTACTAGAAACAATACGCACTATAGGTTTGCTTCGCGTAACGGCGTTCCTTTTTTTTTTACATCGTGCTGCGTTGATAGCTGGGACACCCTGTATACCGTTCTGCTAGCACTGAGCAATGAAGGGAAATAGAGTGCATTAGTTTTTGCAAAACAGAACCATCTACGTGGGTGAATTAAATGGTTAACGTATGTTCGTGAGAAATTCTGAGGCCTCTAAATACACAAGTAAAACAAAATTAACCAGCCTTCACCACAAGTGAGGGGAACAAATGACTAGAGCAAGCAAATGCACTGCTTGTGACTAGAAGTAAACAATGTACGACGTGAAAAAAAATAGCTGCTTATGGGATAAGCCTCTCCCACCTTTCGAGCTAGAAGCATTGAAGTAAATCACATATGTTGTTTTATCGTTCACTTCACAGTTGCTGAAAAACATGGAAAGCAGCGAGAACAGAGATTCTCCCTAGATGACATTTTTCTTGCTTAGGAGCGCAAAGAGACGCTTCAGACGGGCAGTCCTTTCACTAGCTTGTCTCCTGGTAGCACAACTTTATGCACGAGAGCAAGCATTTGGTAAAACGCAAATGGAGATTCTAGGTTCTTAACATAATATGTCAAACGGCAAAAAATAAGTGACCGTTGGAATCCAGATGTGGAGACAGTGATCACTTCGGCTTGCTGCCAGCAAAAATGTGTCTATTGCGGCAGTCTGGGAGGATCACCGTGAGCAGGGTTCTTATTCTGTCCGTGTCAAGTGATGCACCAGTCATACATACTTGAAGAGCTTAGGGCCTGGAAAGAATTTAATTATTTGCATAAATGGAAGCGCCCCTCCCTGGCCAGAATGTATACAAAGAAATAGACTGCAACACGGATTGTAGGCGGGCCAGTTGGTACGTATCTGAGCGTGAAACAGCGCAAAACGGGACAGCCAGAAGAGAACACAAAGAAACAGCACCACGTGCCCGAGTTCTCGTGTTGTCCCGTTGTTTCGCACGGTTTCATGCTCAGATAAATAGACTTGGCATGATGTTGCTTCTAATGCTGATTAAAGACGTTAAGGAACAAACCTGTAGTTCAAAAGCAGCGTCCTCATTTCTAATAGTTGCGCGGGGTGCCGGCGACACAGCTAAATCTGCACTTTTTCTTGCCCGGTGCTTCCGGACCTTCCTTACAAATAACAGCCTCCTCATGAACGCACTCTACACAAGACAACATTCAGCAAGTACAAATGGCCGATCCCTCAAAGAATCGCAAGATATATAGAAGCAAATGTGCCGACAGCGAGTTGCCGTGCCGGTAACGTGGACGGGCCTTAAAGCTTCCTTTTGAGCGTGGCAGAAACACCGATGCGTTTCCGCGAGAATCGCTGCTTACCCCTTTGCTTACTTTTTTTCCTCTTAATTCCCTCTCCTCTGATGAAAGAAAAGCTGCAGCCTAATTATATACTGAACACAGACAAACCAGCACAATACAAGAACACTTACCAAGTTCGTCTCTTCTTTCATGCGGTCCGGGGCTGTGGTCACAGTATTCGCAGCGGATGTTTGTCGAACTGAGGACACTGTAGCTCCCACAGTCGCAAAATGAATCCTTGCAGCGGCCACACGCTATCTCAAACAAGTCCCGGTTCGTCACTGCCATTGCCACTGACAAAATTGGCGCGAAACCAGCAACAAAACACACATGCACAGCAAACGCCTCCTAAAAAAACTGCCTGGAACGTGAGCCGCAAACTCGCTTCCCTACCGTCGGATTTTTCTCTCTCCCTCCGGTACGGTGGCGGGCGCCTATATGGCGGTCGGTCCTTGTAACCGAGACATGCCGGCGCCCGCGCGCCGACATGGGCGCCGGCATGTCTAGGTTAAAGGTTACTTCAATTTCTATAGGTTACAATATAGAGGTTACATGCTGGCAGCAGATCAAAGTAACTAATAAACAGCTCCCGTCGCACTCAGTTTTGTCATTGTAACCCTTAACGTGAGCAATATAATGAAAACATCAAAAGGACGGACGATGTAACCGTTATTTTATTCGTTACTCGTGTTTATAGGTATACTTATAGGTTACCAAGATTAGAGTGTAGAAGTCCGGCTGGCCTCGACGGCGGTGTTTTGCGTCGCTGGCAGTCTCGGCATGTCCTTACGTAATGGGCGACGTCAGCAGAGAGGCGAGGCCAGTAGTATTTTTCGTGTATCCTCGCGAGCGTGCGGGAAAAACCGAGGTGTCCAGCCGTTGGGTCGTCATGGAGAGCTTGCAGAACCTCTGGACGCAATGCTGCGGGTACCACGAGGAGGTAGTTGGCTCGGAGAGGCGAGAAGTTCTTTAGGAGAATGTCGTTTTGCAAGAAAAACGGCGCCAATCCTCGCCTGAACACCTTCGGCACAATGACTGTCTTGCCTTCCAGGTAGTCTGCAAGGCTCCTTAGTTCCGGGTCGGCTCGCTGTTGTTCGGCGAATTCATCGGCACTGATGGGTCCCAAGAAAGTGTCGTCATCCTTGTCGTCTTGTGGCGGCGGTTCGACGGGGGCGCGAGACAAGCAGTCGGCGTCAGAGTGCTTTCGCCCGGACTTGTAAACGATGGTTGTGTCGAATGCTTGAAGTCTTACACTCCATCGTGCGAGGCGACCTGAAGGATCCTTCAAGTTAGCTAGCCAACACAAAGCGTGGTGGTCGCTCACAACTTTAAAGGGCCTGCCATAGAGGTAGGGACGAAACTTTGATGTAGCCCAGATGATGGCGAGGCACTCCTTTTCTGTTGTGGAATAATTTGCTTCCGCCTTCGATAGCGACCGGCTAGCGTAACTTACAACCCTTTCTAGTCCGTCAGTCCTCTGCACAAGAACGGCGCCGAGTCCTACGCTGCTTGAGTCGGTGTGGACTTCGGTATCGGCG
>NC_051160.1:110564284-110594025 GCF_013339745.2 Dermacentor silvarum | reverse complement strand
GAAGAGTTGATGATGATACACTTAATGAAAAAGTGATAAACGTGCAATATTACGGTGGAGAGATAGTTCTTGAAAGCCAGAACTTTCATCAATGCTCTGATGCTGCTATGACGTGAATATTATCAGAGTAGATGAAGCGAACTGCGCGGTTCTGCAGTTATTCTATGTTATTTACTAAATATGCTTGATGCGGGTCCTGAATATGCCGAAGCATATTCGATTTTAGGCCGGATTAGAGAGGTACAAGCAGTGAATCGCAGGTGGGAAGGGGCATGCTTTAAGTTATGTTTTAAAAGGACCTAATGACCGATTAACGGATGCAACAGTAAGGTTAATATGATGGTTTCATGATAAGTCGGAAAGAATATGAACACCCAGGTACTTATAAGTAGTTACCAACTCTACTGGATTATTATTTAAGGTATATGCGGTTAGAATTCGAGACTTACGGTTAGTGAAATGCATAGATTTTGTTTTAGAAGGGTTATGTTGCATGAACCAGGTAGAGGCACCATGCTGTTACTGAGTCCAGGTCATACTGTTGGGCAAGGCGATCATCATTAGAGTAAATTAGGTAAATCAGTAAATTAACTAATTAGGTAAACAGAGTTAGGTAAATCGTGCATAAATATAATAAAATTAAGGGACCAAGTACAATATATATATATATATATATATATATATATATATACATATATATATATATATATTGTGAGCATTATTCATACGCTTCATATACTCATCTGCACCTACTCATCATCACCGTTTTGGGACCTGGTGGTGGGGCTCTCGCTCGAGAAAATAAACGAGTGTGATTGCGTAAACCTTGTCTCACAAGTGGTGGAGTGTGCTGTCCGGTTCCTTCGTCCACTCGCTGTCGGTCTCTCCAGCTTCACCTACGCTACATCCCTTGAGGCTCGGGTCGCCGCCTCTACCAACTACACTCGACCATGTCTCGAGACCAGCAGGCTACAACCGCGATATCCACCCCTGGCTCCGGCGGGAACCCCTTGGTCACACCCCCTAAGCAGGATCCACCGGTGTTTGCTGGACATCGCGGTGACGACTTTGAAGACTGGTTGGAGCAAAACCATCGCTTGAGTGACTTTAACCACTGGAATGAATCTGCAAAACTTAGGCACGTTGCCTTCTACCTCAACGGCATCGCAAGAACTTGGTTTTACAACCATGAGCTCGTTGCGTCAACTGGAGCACGTTTAAACACCACCTACGCCAGATTTTCGCGAACTTTTCTGTCCGCTCAGATATCGCCAAGAAGCTTGCTGAGCGTGTTCAGCTCTCGGACGAGTCATAGACTTCGTACATAGAGGACGTCCTCGCCCTCTACCGCCGCGCGAACACCTCGATGGCAGAGAGTCACCGTGTACGCCACCTGCTCAAGGGTATTGGGACCCTGGCGTTCAATACTCTTTTAGTGTTGAACCCCACTACCGTCGCAGACATTATCAGTACGTATCAGCGCCTCGATCAGCCTAATATGCTTCACTTACACCCTGACACATCCGATTTCAAGGCGTCGAACGACAGCGAGCTATGTGCCCTGATTCGCTCCATCATCTCTGACGGACTGCACGCCGAACCTTCGTCTACCCATCCTAAGGTCCATATGACCCCTCCTGGTGGCGGCCTCCGCCATATCGTGAGGGAAGAGATAGCTGCCGTGACCTGTCCGCCAGTCCCGAGTCCGCAACCCATCCCTACGCCCGCTTACGCCCAGGTTGCCTCTACAGTGCCGCCCTCCCAGCAGCCACCACAGCCGGCATCTGCACCGCACGGGTCTCTGAATCCTATGACTACAAGACCACCACCTCTTCCGTCTTACAACGCATATTACCCACCTCGACCTGTTTAATACTATTGCGGCATCGGTGGCCACATTTCAAGGTTTAGCCGATGCCGTCAGCAAGCTGAAAGGCGTGGCTATGACGAGCTTGAAAGGGGTGAGTTTTCTGGCCCTGTAACACAACGTCGGCGCTCTTACTACGATTATTATCCACAACGTTTCCCATCTCCGCAGGAATTCAACGCTGTCGGTTCATTGCCTTTCCCGCACCGTCGCTCTCCATCACCGATGCGGCGCTCCTCTTGCCCTCTTCGACCGGCTACTTCGTACTCCGATCACTACCCGGAAAACTGAAATGTGCAGGTTCAGGAGGGAAAGCTGCATCCTGTGGTGTGTTGTGTGTTGAATGTGTATTGACTGACGCCTTGGTTGACACGGGTGCATCGTTTTCCATTATAAGTACTGACTTGTGTTCTCGATTGCGAGAAGTGAAGACACCATATAATGGCCCTCCCCTTTGTTGTGCTAATGTGGTTCTTGTTCAAATCTCCGGTGTTTGCACTGCGCGTCTTTTCATTGATGGCATCCTTCACCACATTCACATTGTGGTGCTATCTTCGTGTACCTATGCGATGATCTTGAGATGGGACTTCCTGTCCTCCACTTCAGCTTTTATCTCTTGCCGTCAGCGCACTATTCATATGACGGACGCTGAATCTTCGTCCGCTGTCGATGCTCACAGCCTACGTTTCATCACGTCTACCGACTGTTTCATTCCCGCGGGCATTTTCAGCACATTTTAACGCTGACTTCCGACACTAGTGTTAATGGTGGTGTGTTCCTTGCACCGAGCAGTCTGGTGGGCTTAGCATTACTCCTATCCTGGTGCTGTTTCCGGACCGTAGAGCGTTCGTCGCTGTTCATAACCCTACTTCTTCGCCATTTGTGCTCTCCCAGGGCACCACTGTGACTTGCTTCACTGACGCCGAAGCTCTTTAGCTGCTACCCCTTCACACCGAATCACCACCTTTGTCTACCACAACTGATGATTATGCTGCTGCCGCTGCTTTAAAGGACGTGATAAATACCGATCTGACTGCTGTGCAGTAAGAAGGCATTTTGGCCTTACTGCAAGAACACAGCGCCTTATTTGACGTTAACTCCAAGCTTCTGGGGCACACTTCCGTCACAGGGCATCGCATCGAAACCGAAGGCAGTTCGATAGTACGCTGCCGCCCGTATCGTGTGTCTTCCGCAGAACGGAAAATCATTGCGGACAACCTTGACGACATGCTTAAAAAAGACATCATTCGGTCATCGTCCAGTTCTTGGTCGTCCCCTGTTGTGTTGGTCCGAAAGAAAGATGGCTCTCTACGATTCTGCGTCGATTATCGAGCAATTATTAAGATCACGCGCAAAGACGCATATCGATCAGATGCCAAGAATCGCCGATGTCATTGATTCCCTCCAGGGCGCTGAATATTTTTCAAGTCTAGACCTCCGAACCGGGTACTGGCAAATAGCCATGCACGAAGCGGACAAAGACAAAACAGCCTTTGCAACACCAGACGGACTTTACGAGTTCAAAGTCATGCTTTCGGTTTATGTAATGCTCCTGTAATATTTGAATACATGATCGATACAGTTTTACGCGGCCTGAAGTGGGAGACCTGTCTGTGTTATTTACATGACATCTTTATTTTTTCTACAACTTTTCGTCAGCACCTTGAGTGTTTGGACGAACTTTTCACATGCATTTTCAACGATGGACTCCAACTTAACACAAAGAAATGCCATTTTGCCCGAAAGAACATCAAAGTGTTGGGCCACCTTATCAGTAAAGATGGCGTTCGACCAGATCCCGACAAGGTTGCTGCCGCGATTCGATTCCCTCACCCCGAAAATCAAAAACAATTTAGGAGTTCCTTGGGCCTGGCATCCTACGTCGGCCGCTTCATCAATCATTTTGCTGCCACGGCGTCACCGCTGCAGAAGGTGCTGACGTCGGGCACTGCTTTCCCTTGGACAGACAAATGCGAATTTACCTTTCCAAGCCCTCAAGCATGCCTTAACAACCGATCATGTCCTCTGTCACTTAGATGAGAACGCGTCAACTTGTTTGCACACCGACGCCAGTGGCCACGGGATCCGTGCTGTCCTTCTACAGCGTGATACCACTACACGAGAGAGAGAGTTGTTGTTTGTGCCAGTCGCGCATCAACGTCTGCCGAAAAGAACTACACGATAACAGAGCACGGATGCCTCGCAGTAGTTTGGGCCATACAAAAGCTTCGACCATACCTTTATGGACGCCACTTCACGGTCATAACCGACAACCACGCCTTATGTTGGTTGTCATAAATGAAAAATGTGTTTGGACGCCTTGGTCGCTCGGTGGTCTGATTACAAGAGTACGAAGCACAAGAGTCTGGGAAAAAGCATCAAGATACCGACGCTCTGTCTCGCAGCCCCCTTGCCACTAATATCTTCGAACAGGTCTCTCCATTGCTCGCCACTCGATAATGAGACTAAATCTCCAGTTATGTTATCACCTCTAGCGGTTACTGGCACGTTGTCTTCCAATCGCGTCCCTCAGTTCGCCTGGTGTCCAACGTTCTGATCCCTACTGCAACAGCATTATACAATGCCTGTGTGGGACTACTTCTGCACCAAATGCCAGATTACGTCGACAACTGCGACTATTTAAGTTCGACAACAATTTTTTAAGCTAGTTAAGCTGCACCGCTACATTTACAACTCCGACAGCCACCACTGGGTACCTGTTCTTCCACGGTCGCTGCGCACACAAGTCCTTGAAGCCTTCACGACGACCCATCTGCTGGCCATTTGGGTTACCACAAAATATACCACCATGTTAGGAGCCGTTTCTTTTGGCCAAGCATGTCTACCTTTGTGGCCAAGTACGTCGCATACGTAAATATGTTTGCATATATCTACAAGGATTGCACAGCAACCTTGGATCTCCACAAGAAAAGTAGAAATTTACCTATCAAGAAAGGGGTCAGGCAAGGAGACATAATATCTCCAATGCTATTCACAGCATGCTTATAAGAAGTATTCAAGCTCTTAGACTGGGAAGGCTTAGGAGTGAGAATCCACAGCGAATATCTCAGCAACCTTCGGTTTGCACATGACATTGTCCGATTCAGCAACAATGGGGATGAATACAACAAATGATTGAGGACTTGAGCGGGAAAGTGTAAGAGTGGGGTTCAAGATTAATTTGCAGAAGACAAACATAATGTTCAATAGCCTGGCAAGGAAACAAGAATTCAGGATCGCCAATGAGCATCTATAGTCTGTAAAGGAGTACGTTTACTTACGTAAATTACTCACAGGGGACCCTGATCACGAGACAGAAATTTACAGAAGAATAAAATTGGGTTGGAGTGCATACAGCAGGCTGTCACAAGTTTCAGCGCTCCAGAAACGGACAGAGACAGAAAGCAAATATGTCGAAGAACATTTATCTAAAAAATTGTAATGATGAAAATTAAACAGCAAAGTATCCTAACACACTATAAACACTATACACACACGGCACACTCCAAAAACTAGCTATACAGATAAACAAACAATCCCTCACTACTTATTAGTCCTTCGCTCGATTAACGCACGCGAAGTCACGAACAAAGGAACGTTCTGACCGTCGCCAGTCGTGTCGGACTCCGGCTCAGCGTGGCAAAAGACGTTGACCTGCGTGGTTCCTACGCAGCCTGGGCGTCGACGTCCGTCGAGAGCTATGAGGTTGCGTTCTTGCACCGAGACCCGCGTGGCATAGGACGCGGTCTGGGCCAGTCGGCCGTTGTACCGCTGACGTGGCCTTGGCGATTACCTTCGTGGCAAAGGGCAGCAACTGGTTACGGCAGTGTGAGGCTGGACTGGGGCCATGGAACACAGCCACGGCGACGCAGTCGGTGCCCAGGAGCTGGAGTTGTCGCTGGCCAACTCGCGAACGTCCCCTCTCCGGTCCATGGTCCCTGAAGCTGCTGCCTCCCGTCTCCAGAGCACAGTTGGAGATGCAAATGCTTGTCGACCACGTCAGCAATGCCAGCTCATCATCACCTGCGTCTCTTTTATTGCGATAGCAATTATATGGACACTTCAACCGGATTTCTGCCGTCGCCGTCGCCGTCGCCGTGAGGTTCCCTTTAGATAAAATCTTCGCCGCGCGCCGTATGCCCGAGTGGAAGCATGCGGGGACGCGCGCTATCACGGAGAGCGAACGCACTCAATCACCCACGCGCAAGCAAGGAAGCGGGAAGCCAGCGCCGGAGGGAACGCGGGGGGGGGGGGGGCGCACTTCTACTCTGCCAACAACCGCGCTCGTCGCTCGCTCGCCCGCACAGTCTCTTATCTCCACACGGCTCTGACCTTTATGCGCCGTGCATTCGCAGCTCAGTTTCCGTTGAAGCGATAGACCGCACGTACCTCCGCCTGCTGCGCGGCGTATGCGCTCGCTGCCAGCGTTTTGACAGTCGTTGGCTGCAGTCATTCAGTGTGATCTATTCATGTTTGTTTGTGCGCGCTCACACCACGCTTGTTCATTCAGTTAGTAATAGTCGGGCCACATTTTCCAACGCACGCTACACATGCAATGCTGCCCAGATCGACAGTGCAGCACTACAGGTGTGTCCCTTCGCACGCGCTGCCCACGGGAAGCGCTTCTCATGAACACCACCGTTTACCACCGTTTCACACGCGCCTTCTCGTGGTCATCGAGTCTCTCTTCATGTCGGTCTACTTACGCCGCAGCACACCTGCTTACTTAATCAGCTCATGTCACTACAATTCATATTGCTACCAAAGCCGCTCACCTTACTTCGTATGACATTGCTCTGTTGCTATCGCATTCATTGCTTCGCCCTTAGGGCGAAACTGTGACATTTTTTTCTTCATTTCTTTCTTATTCGCGCTTCACGCGCTTCTCGCCTGTGGGTCCCTTTTCTGTTTCTTCGGCCGGCGTCTTGCCAGTGACTCATGACACAGGCCCCCGTTTCAAGAGTTTTTTGCCCGAAAAACTGCTCATCGCACGCTTGTCACACCAGGTTCTGCATGACCAAACACACTGTCACTCCATATGTCCACTGTCCATACATCACCTCACAGCACCAAACGAGTATTCTCTTCACTGCACTTAAACACCACTCTCCACACAACAAAAAACAATATACACTTCTTGTCTTGTGTATTAATACCCGAACCTAAGTAGCTCTACTCAAGAAGTCTGCACCCACGTTTTCTCTCCCTTTAATATATTCGACATGAAAACAGTACTTTTGCAAAGCCAGGCTCCACCTGATTACTCTTCCGTTTGTTAACTTAGCCTTACTAAATAATTCCAGTGGCTGGTGGTCCGTTTGTACTCTGAAACATTTGCCAAACCGATAGATATGGAACCTTTTGACAGCCTATACGAATGCCAGACATTCTTTCTCTACTGTATAATAATTTCTCTCTGCATCATTGAGGTTCTTGCTTGCATAAAATACTGGATGTAAAGCCCCGTCCTTTTCTTGCAAGACCACCGCTCCTAATGCCTTGTTGGACACATCAGTGCGCAACACGAACTCATCCTCCATATTTAGGGCTAAAAGGATTGTGGTTCCGCCATTTTTTCCTTTATTGTTTCGAAGGCTTTACTGTGTGATGAGCTTTATTTTACCACAATACTAGCGCCTTTCTTGGTAAGTTCCACTAATTGAGCAGCTATATCGGCGTAATGAGGTATAACCTCTCTGTAGAATTCCATAAGCCCTAAGAACGATTGAGCCTCCTTCTTGGTTTTGCGTTGCCCTGCCGCTTGGACTTTTTCTAAAATGTCCTGTTTAGCAGCGAGTCTGCCCATGCCTAACTTATGCCCCAGGAAAGAAACCTCTTGGCGGCCAAATTCACATTGCGTTGGCTTTATGGTTAACTTCGCGCCCCTTATCCTTTGAAACAGCTCTTCTAATGTTTTTAAGTGCTCCTCCCACGTGTCAGTCGCAACCAGAATATCGTCAATGTAGTGCTTTATATTTTGCATGCCATGCAAGACTCGTCTCATCAGTTTTGTGAATACTTCCGCGGCGGTTTTTAACCCAAAAGGCATGTATCTAAAGTGGAAAAGTCCGCTAGAACACGAAAATGCTGTTTTCTCCTTGGATGATGTTTCCATGGGGATCTTCCAGTAGCCTTTCGCCAGGTCCAGTTTTGAATAAAACTTCTTGCCCGCGACTTTCGCGAACACAACGTCAATCCTCGGCTCGGCATCCGCCTTCAGTACATTGTTCAAGCGTCTGAAATCCACGCAGACAGAACCATCGGCCTTCTTGACTACGACTAAGGGTGCGTTGTACGCCGAGTTAGTCCTTTCTATTATTCCCTGACACAGCATTTCGTCCACTTCTTTCTCTATTGATTCTTGCTGCGCCAGCGGTAGAGGGTACTGCTTCACATGTACTGCTTCCTCAGTCGTGCATTCAAGTTTGCATTCTACTAATTCTGTACTTCCTGGAAGGTCTGATACCAAGTCGCTGTACTTGTACAGTCGAACCATCAGTTCCGCATCCTGTTTTTCCGAAAGGGCTGGGTTAATTACTACGTTTTCTACACCCATATTCTTTTTGGAGCTATACGTGGGCATTTCCCCCGCACCAATCTCGTCGGTCACGACCACGCAGGCTATTGTGGAATCTTCTGTTGTCTCTCTCTTCGTACTTCTTTGGCATGTTTATGTGAAACACCTTCTTATGACTCTGTATGATGAGTCTATAATCAACATCATTCTTCTTTTGAGTTACAGGAAAATGTCCCTTCCACTGCATCTGTAGCTTCTTGCTATCGCTGGGAAGGAGTACCAGAGCCTTGGCTTCTGGCGTCAGGCCATGGTTCACTGTCCTGCGGTCGTAATACTTCTTGTGTCGGCGTTTTGCCTGCTTCAAGTTCTGGTGCGCCACCCAATATGTTTCTTTTAATCTTTCCGTCAACTGCAAAACGTATGTATATGTGGTCTTTAGCTCTCTCCCGATTCTTCATTTGCCCACAACTCGTTGAGAATCGCCATTGGTTCTCTCACTGTTCTTCCATACTTCCATACAACATTTCAAATTGCGAGAATCCGATGCTTGCCTGTGGTACTTCCGGGTAGGCGAAAAGGAGAGCCGGCAGATACCTGTCCCAGTCTTTGGGCCTCTTTTGGCACATTCTCCTGACCATAGTTTTAATCGTTCCATTGAATCTTGCGACTAACGCATTGGACATTGGGAGATACGGCGGCGTCAATCTCTGCTCAAGGGACATTAACCTGTTGATCTCCTCCATCAATCCTTCTTTTGGGACCCCATACCGCGCAAACATCTCCAGGAGAGCTCCTGCCACTTGTACGGTGTCAATGGTCTTCAACGCAACTGCGTCCGGGTATCTGGTAGCCACACCCACCAGCGTAAGCACATTACGGTTTCCCTGGCTAGATGCAGGTGTTATGGGGCCTATTATGTCTATGGCCACTCTGTGAAATGGCATGTCGATGATGGGCATGTCCCCAAGTGGTGCACGCCCCACTCACTGTTTTGGTATCGTTCTTTAGCACACATCACAAGACCTCACGTATCTCTTGACGTCACTCTGGATTCCGGGCCAAAAGAACTCTTCTGTAATACTTGCTAGGATGTTTTTTTATTCCCTGGTGGCCAGCCATGACACTGTCATGTCCTAATTCCTTCACTGTGTCCCTAAAGACATTAGGCACAATAAGCTGCTGATCCTCTCTGGCCGAGCTGAATACGGATCTTCTATATAAAAGACCATCGTGCATAACAAACTCAAACGTAGTGCGGCTTCTTTTCCTTTTCACTATTTCTCCCACCTTCTTGTGGCACGATCTGACCAACTCGTCCTTGTCTTGTCCTTCCCTGAAATCAGCGGGCGTGATTCTTAACTACTTATATGCAAGTACCTTCAATGCTGACATGGGTGCCTTGCAGTGTTGCCAGGTCCGACGAGGCGGCGTAACCAAAAGCTAGAGAAGATGTAGCCCAAATGTAGCCAAACACGAAAAATGCAAGAAATTTCGTTGCCAAATATAGCCATTTTTATTTGCAGTTTTATTTGTGTATACATTTTCACATTCGACTAGGGAAATCCTTTTTTGCACAACCAGTCGTTGCAAAATGTCCGTGCCGCCGTGACGGTCGTACCTTGACATCAACAACAGCGACATCATGCTTGCACAGAACACTTTTTGGTTATGCCCGGGAGCTCTCAAGTTCCAGCGAATTGCTGCAGAGGGCGAAATCAGTGCTTTTAGGGGCGAAGCTCCTTAGGGTGTGGGTCGTTCCCTCCTCTGTAGTAGTAGTAGTAGTATGTAGCCACCTGTAGTTTTATGAAGTGTTCACTAGATGGCGTTCCGGTTCCGCTTCCACTTCCGGTTCCGGTTCCACTTTGCGCGCGTTCGGTGCGAACGCGGGCAAAACGCCGACGGCGTCGACAACAGTTCTGCGCGTTGCTGGTGCTGCTGCATGTCCAAGTTTATACAGCTGATAAAACTACCTTGAGTCGACCCCATGGCTGCTTCGCATACTACTCAGGGTTCCCCTACGGGAAGATGGTGTAAATTTTCTCTCATTCCCGACGCGCGCTCTCTTTATCTCTCGTCTGTAGCTGTGGTTTACCCGAATGATCCCCGGTGCTTCGCCCACTCATCATCATTCACTTCGTGGATATGCTGTGATTTTTTTATGACAGATAGTACTAAGTTATTATTTTTAGTTATTTACAGTATTATTAACTACAAACTCTGCTGTTTAGCTGTCGTGAATGCAAAACAATGTTTAGCATCATCGATCTCTCACGTCATCTCTGCCTACGGCGTAGACGTTCAGCTGTCCAGCGATCTGCGACGTGCTCAGGGCTTTTTTAATGAGATAAAATAAGTATTTCTCGCTATGATATCTCGTGGTATTTGTCTCATCGTCATATCTTGTTTACCCGTTTTTTTTCAATTAGCTTTGCCCGGGTTAACTGGTACATACTCTATATACTGTCCACTAACATAAACCTGGCCGCCATCTTAGGTGTCTAGCACGGCAAGAACTTGCGTTAAAATAAAGTGTCAGACAACAGATACCACTCGCTGTCTGAATCGGTGTAAGCGGAAGCTTTAAAATATTACTGCGCAAAACGGCACACCAGTGTAAGAAGCGCGCAGTCGTTTTCGGCAACGAGCACGTCCAGAACGTGACTCGCTCGAAATGGTAAAAGCCGCGACGGCGCACAAAGAGCAAAGGTAAAAAAAAACAAATTGATAACAGTCATTATGATGTGAAAACCGGTTACTGTCAAAAAGACAACCATGTTGATGTGCTACTAAAGTTTTAGAATAGGGGCCCCGAAAGTTTGGGCCCCAAAGAGCTTTGTGGGTGTTAGTGTTGGGGCCCAAAAATAAAATAAAATATAGCATTTTATGATAACAAGAGTAATTTAAATTTCCGTGTTTAATTACAATTTAGAACTTATTCTACTAGCAGCAAGCAACTTGTTGCGCTAAGCTTTGAGTAACCAACTTTACGTACCTTCACCCAGCCAAGTCAATCCGTGTTAGGTTTACGAGCCATGAAATCGACAATTGAATTCGGGATCACCGGCGTCTAATGAATGAAAATTCATTACACATGTTAGTTGAGAGAAAGCGATAACCACAATTACTTCTCCTAGCTGTAGAACTTCACGCGTTACCACGAATCGAGCCCAGTTTGGTGCTAGGTTAGAGCCGTTGCTTCGATGCCGACGCCGCCATGTTTGTTGACGAAAGCTCTTGGGGCTCCCGCTAAATCGATGAAATAGCATGCCCGGCGCGAAATCCAAACACAGTTTGCGTCTTGCGCATGCGCAATGTTTTCGACGCTGTTTCTTTGAGGCCCCAAAACGTTTGAGGCCCCCATTCTAAAACTCTCTAATAATTGCTGGGGTTTTACGTGTCAAAACCACGATATGATTGTGAGGCATGACGCAGTGGGGGACTCCGGATTAATTTTGGCCACCTCGGGTTATTTAACGTACACTAAATCTAAGTACACGGGTGTTCTTGTATTTCGCCTTGATCGAAATGCGACCGCCGTGGCCGGGAATCAAACCCGCGTCCTCGAGCCAGCAGCGCGACACCTCACAAGCTAAGCTAACACGGTGGGTGAAGTTCATGTGACGTGGCGCACTGATGTCATCGTGGCAAACATGTTTCGATATTAGCAGAATGAGTATCTGCATCCGTGACGTTACGGCCAAACCACCTAGACATGAAAGCACCAGAACTCACCTTTGGCTCGGGGTCTTGCTCCCATTCTTTTTGATACGCTCTCGCATACTTGGCCCACTTCCTCATGTTTGGATTCTCCTCTCTGAGGAGGATCCAATCTTGCGTCCAACCTATCGAAATGAATCTCGAATCTAAGCACGAAGAGAAATTCATCTAGCTGGAAAAGGAAAATGGCAGTAAAGCTTCGCGCCAGAAACGTGGAGTAGGTTGAAAGCTGCGCCCGGCGCGATACTTCATCCGGAAGACATGGCCATGAACACACTGGAGCGGGTCATCCACCCATGCTTCCCTTCTTTCATGTCGGCGCCACGATCGCCCGACGGTCCCGACCCTATGTTATTGCGCTCCCTTCCTAAGCATAGCCATGTTAGTACAGTGTACTGTGAAAAAACCACTACTCCCAGGTTCATCCCGATGCCCGGTGATCGTGTGCCTAACGGTCAACCAGGGTGTATGTTTAAGTGCATCAAAGATCAAAGCCACCGGCTCAGACAACGGCGCAGAGAGGGAAGGAAAGGAGGAGGGGGGGGGGTGTCATTTCGCGCACGCACACACGCTCAGCCACGCGGCCGGCTCAACCAGCTAAAATACAGGCTTCGAGATTTGCTTCTACCCGATGAAAGCCACCTCTGTAACGTGGATTAGGGTGCCACTTATAGCCAAAACAAAGCCAAGTCGCAGATTTTCAGTAGCCCAAATATAGCCACATAGCCAACTCGTCCAAGTCGACGCCAAAAAGTTTTTTCCTGTAGCCCAATTTGGCTATATATAGCCAAACCTGGTAACACCGTAAGGCACCCGGTATAATATGGCGTGGAGACTTGAATACGGGCTTCAGGTAGGTACCTCACTGTGTTGTCAGCCAAGATAACTTGCGTTAGCACTCCTGTTAGATCTTCGTCACGTATCAGGCTGCTCTTTACTTAAACTGTATTTGTGCCGATATCTCTTAGCACCGTTGCCCGTTGTCCATGAACCTCTCCTTCTACGACTGGCAGAGTTTGTTCCTTTGGGTTTCCTTCTTTCCGCTTTTCCCTAGGTACCTGTTGATTGTCTTGAGTCTGGTTCACCTCTGCAGAGTTTGGTTTCGAGTCGGTTTCTTCAGACTTGCTTATTATGCACGCTGTTTTTTTGTGATGTGCCAGACCTACACTCATCCGCACGGTGTCCCTTTCTATTGCATAATTGACACACTATTTGTTGGTGGGGGCGGCTGTTCCCTGCGCGACAGTTAACGGCACGGTGCCCGGTACGATTACAGAGGAAACACCTTAATTGGGGTGGGCGCACGCTTCTCTGAGGCTGGTATTTTGCCTCCTTTACTTTCCCTCTGGTTAGGTCCTCTTTCACTCTTCCTAGGTTTCTCAGTCCCAGTGCCTCGAAAAATTGATCAGCGTGTTCGGCTAGATCGTTGAGTGAACCTAACTTTTTCTCTTTTAGGAAGACACCCAGATTATCACTACAGCAGGCTAAGAATTGCTCCCTGACAATGCAATCACGAACCCCCTCATAAGTATTCGCGACATCGGCCATTTCAACCTACCGGTCAAATTAATATGAGAGGCGGCACGCAAATTGCTTTCCCGTTTCTGCGTCTTCCGGCTTGCAGTTTCGGAATCGCTCGCCGAAACCTTCTGCTGTAAGTCGGAATCTTTGTAGTAGTGCCTTCTTAACATTGTCACAGTCTACGGAGTCTGAGGCGGTCACCCTCCCAAAGACACTCAGTGCCTCGCCTACCAGGCAAAGACTTAGGGCTGTGTGTGGCCCATTCGCTCCGGTCCCAGCCTTGTCCGAGGGCTATCCTTTCGAAGCGGTGCAAGTATGCATCCAAGTCGTCACGACTTTCATCGAAAGGTGCCATTACCTTACGCGGACAGATTTTGATGGCTTTTAGAGACTGCGAGCAGGAGGACACTGACGCCAAACTCTCGTCATCGCGGTGCCAATTGCTCGTCAATTGCTCATCATTGTTTGTGCCAATCTCAGTTTGAGTTCTAAAATTTCCTTCTCCCTAGCATGCACTTCTCGCGCTTCCGCACGTTCGGCCTCACGTTCCTTTCGGAATATCTTTCTTTGTGTCTCAATAAATTTCAGGGCGTCGTCCTTCGAAAAATACAACTCTTTCACTAAGGCTAGAATCTTGTCCAAATTCATTTCCGTACCACAAAAACTCGTGACGTTGCAGGAAAAGTCATTCCTGGCAGGCTCGCCAATTGTCACGAGTTTCAGCATTCCCGAAACGGACAGAGACAGAAAGCAAATATGTCGAAGAACATTTATTGAAAAAAATTGTAACGATGAAAAACAAACAGAAAAAGTTGTCGCAGTTTCACCTGAAAGGTGAAGCATCAATTGCGATAGCAAATTTGTAGAGAGCTATACGGAGTAATGATATTAGCTTTATCAGCTGTATAAACTTGGACATGCAGCAGCACCGGCAACGCGCAGAACTGTTGTCGACGCCGTCGGCGTTTTGCCCGCGTTCGCTCAAAATGCGTGCGGCGTTGGTGACTGTTGCCGGAGCCTCTGATATAAATAGGCACTTGGTGCCGCAGCTAAACGTCGCCTCCCTTCCCTCCGCCTTCCCCCCCTCCCCCACGGCCTCTCGCGCATCGGAAGAAGGCGCGTTTGCTCTACATATATGGTGATTGTAAAGGAGGAAAGAGACGCCTACTTCTGCAGCCCTTAAGGAAGCACGGCGCAGAACGCGCGTTTGTTCTCCGCCGTGCGTTCACTCCCCGTGAAAGAGCGCGTCCCTCGCGCCCTTTCACTCGCACATACAGCGTTCGGCGGCGCGCGGCCACGATTTCATCTCCATTGACGTCATACGGAACCTCACGGCGACGGCGACGGCGACGCCGACGGCAGAAATCTGCTTTTGAGTGTCCATATAATTGCTATCGCAATTAAACTACCCTAATACACTATAAACACTATACACACACGACACACTCCAAAAACTAGCTATACTGATAAATGAACAACCAATCTCTCACTACATATTAGTCTTCCGCTCGACTAACCCACGCGAAGTCACGAACAAAGGAACATTCTGACCATCGCCATACGTGTGAGACTCTGGCTCAGCGTGGGAAAAGACGTTGGCCTGCGTGGTTCCGACGCTGCGTGGGCGTCGACCTCCATCGAGAGCAATGAGCTTCCATTATTGCACCGAGACCCGCGTGGCACAGGACGTGCTCTGGGCCAGTCGGCCCTTGTGCCGCTGACGTGGTCTTGGCGATTGCCTTCGTGGCAAAGGACAGCAACTGGTTACGGCAGCGTGGGGCTGGACCGGGGCCGCGGAACACAGCCACGGCGACGTAGTTGGGGCTCAGGAACTGGAGTTGTCGCTGGCGAACTCGCGAACGTCCCCTCTCCGGTCCATGGTCCCTGAAGCTGCTGCATCCCGTCTCCAGAGCACAGCTGGAGATGCAACTGCTTGTCGACCACGTCAGCAATGCCAGCTCATCATCGCCTGCGTCTCCTTTTTGTTCATTTCTTTTTTTTTTTCGCGCTCCACGTGCTTCTCGCCTGTGGGTCTCTTCTTTGATTCTTCAGCCGGCGTCTTCGTTTTTCTCCCCGTTATCACACCTCTTGCCGGTGACTCATGCACAGGCATTGCCAAATCCTGACTGGGAGCTTACCACTATTGTTGAAAAGAAAAGTGTACAATCATTGCTTTCTACCGGTGCTAACATATGGGGCGGAAACTTGGAGGTTAGCAAAGAAGCTCGAGAACAAGTTAAGGACCGCACATAGAGCGATGGAACGAAAAATGTAAGGCCTAACGTTAGGAGATAGGAAGAGAGTGGTGTGGATCAGAGAGCAAACGGGGATAGCCGATATTCTAGTTGACAATAAGCGGAAAAAATGGAGCTGGGCAGGCCATGTAATGCTTAGGATGGATAACCGGTGAGCCATTAGAGTTACAGAATAGATACCAAGAGAAGGGACGCGCAGACCTGGATGGCAGAAAACTAGCTGAGTTGATGAAGTTAGGAAATTTGCAACTGCAAGTTGGAATCAGCTAGCGCAAGACTTGGGTGATTGGAGTTCACAGGGAGACCTTCGTCCTGCAGGGGACATAAATATAGGCTGATGATGATGATGCATGGATAGGTAAAGAGATAGATATATAGACAAACAGATTGACATACAGACATACAGATATATAGATAGACATGCAGATAGATAGATAGACAGACAGATAGATAGATAGATAGATAGATAGACAGATAGATAGACAGTAAATGGCGGTGACGGCGACGTTTGGGTATTGTATCTTATGTGACTTATGCAAGTATCTCCGGCAGTTTTATGTACTAACGTATAATCGACTTGGGGCAACAGGCACAGTGTGACCGACACAACTGTGAAAGAACGTATGAAAACGTTCTTGTGTGGGCCCGACTAGCTCATACCTGCTGATTGATGCGGGTTAATCGCTCGACGTTTCTGCGAGTGCAAGGACACCAGTCCCGGAAATGACTGAGTCTCCGTCGAGGTCCCTGTGGTGCGCGTCAAGGGACTACAGGTTGAAGGCGGCGAAAATGGAGTCCTTCTTAATGTTGTCTTTGTCGACGAACTCCTGGGCCTGCTCCATGATTGTGTTCGTCTGTGCTTCGCCAGTCGAGTCATTTCGTCATTGATCTAGTGGTTGGCAGAGCCTGCCGTGTGGTGGAACTTGAGCTCTCCGCTGGCATTGGTCAGGTACAAGCCGTCAAATCTGATAGCTCGAAGTTCTTCATCTGTGACAGCGGGTAGTCAACTGGTACCAGCAAGTACCGTGACAGCTCACCCTGTGCCTCGTTTGGAAGGGTTCGGTGCCCGTGAGGGCGTGATAGAGTTGTCTTCGAGGTGTGTGTTGATGCGTGCTAAGAAGGCATGTTCCATCACTTTGCCTACGCATGAAGTGAGGGAGATGAGCCTTAGGTTGTTGAGGCTAGATGGTTTGCCAGGCTTTGGGATTAGGATAATGGTGGCAGTCTTCCAGGCAGCTCGGATGGCGCCATTGCGCCAGCAATCGTTGATGTAGTCAGTTAGATAGGACACGGACTCGTCATCGAGATTGCGAAGGGTTTTGTTAGTGACCCCAATTGGGCCTGGAGCAGAACGACCGTTAAGTTTGCGAAAAGCAGCATGTATTTCATATACGCTGAAATCGGTGTCTAGTGTAGGGTTGGGATTACCGATGTAATTTCTGTGTGGACTGACTTGTCCCCTGGAGATATACCTGGTGCAGAGGTAGTCAAGCACTCGTTGTGGACCTTGCTTAAGAGTCTCCGTATAAAGGAGTTTCTGCAGCCGATCCTGTTGGGCAGTGCGGGTGGTAGTATTGTCCAGCAGGTGTCTGAAGAGTTTCCACGGGGATGGGCGATGAAGTTGTTCATCCACCGTGTTACTCAACTCAGTCCACTGTTGCCGGCTGAGGGTTTGACAATGCTCCTAGATGGCTGTATTGAGTTTAGAGATCTTACTTCTGAGGGGACGGTTTAGGCGCTGCCCCTTCCATCGAGCTAGGATGGAGGCCTTACCCTCCAGAAGATGGGCGAGGCGGCTATAAATGAGTTCAACTGGGGCATCTGTAGTTACCACCCGAGTGGCCGTTTGAACGTCAGTGCGTAGCGCTTGCATCCAGGTGTTGATGTCGGCAATGCCTTCTGCTGAAGCAGCACAAATGCGTATCTTACGAAAAGCATCCCAGTCGGTAATGGCGAATTCTTTAGTGGGGGCAGCGGCGGCAGCGAGTTGGGATAAATATATAGCAAGGATATAATGGTCGCTGCCCAGGTCTTGCCGTATATTGGTCCAGTGCGCATTGTTGATATGTTTGATGAAGGTGAGGTCGGGGTTAGAGTCCCGGGTAGTGTAGGTACCGAGGCGTGTCGGAAAGGAGGGATCCGAGATAAGGGTGAGGCCTAAGTCGTGGTAATCTTGCCAGAGATTGTGAGCTGCAGCTAATGAATATGAATTTATAATAGTCGCATGGTACAGCCTCATTCCATTGAGGCACTTTTTCGCGACCTCTTCGGCGATCGCGAACTGGCTTTCGATCATACGCACATCGTCGTTAATTATACTGCCTCGTGTACTCATTTATTTGTTGTGGGTCATTTTTATTGATTTATAACAGGATCAGCGTAATCTGCAGCCTAAACAGTGCGTGCTCTGGCTGCTGTCTTTGCTTGACCGAAAGCCTTCAAGTATTTGTGCTATGTGCGCGATCCACGTACTAACGTAACAAAAATTATTTTTCGTGTTCAAAACATGATACCTTTTTGTAACTGCGGAGATACATAGCAGACAGGTAGGACTAGTATTGGTATAGCACATATATGTTTAGGCTTAACTCAAAAGCACCTTTTTTGACCTTAAGAACGAAGCTTTTTGCAAAAGAACTTGAGTTTTACAGTTTTGTTTTAAGGCAATCTGATGCATCTTCAATGCTTAAAACATTTTTGGGCGTTAGTATGTCAACCGGGCTACCATTCCGTATTTAATTTCTGCCTTCTGGAGTTTCTGCCTTCTGCCTTCTGAAGCGATAACTTCAAACTTTGCAATTTTACTTGTATTTTCTGGTGCGAAAAGCACTCCAAGTATTCAAATATTTGAAACGTTGGTTGGTTTAGCCATCACATCACTTAATTGTCTTGCCATACACACCATCTGGTTGTCTAGATCAACATGCCTCTGGAAAAAATAGTGGTAGGTGCCTTCTAGTTGAGCTGGGCAAGAACAAGAAATTTTCGCCAAAATGGCAGAAATAGATTGCCAGGATAAGTAAACGTGGATAATGAGTTTTTAATTTGGACAAAAGTGGACATTTTCTCAGCTGTATATGTGACGGTCGAGAAAATGCTGGTTAACTTGTCGTGGAATGAGCCACTTGTAATGAGTAATAACAAGTATTTGTGAACGACAATTGAAAACCCTTTTCATGAGGCTTTAAATTTAGCCACTGCATGAATTGCAGGTTCTGTCAACTGAACTATCTACCGCATTCTTCAGAGAGAGTACAGCGTTTCCATTTTGTTGACCAGCGTTTCGTATACACTTAAGGACAGGCTGAAATGATCATGTGTGAGGAGAGGCCCCGCCTAGCCTATGACATAGCGTTGCAGCTAGGTCAAACAAATCTTTGCCATTGGAGCTGGTGTTACGTTTTATGATCGCTGGTCTCTAAGGTGAACATGCGGTTTCTAGAAATCTGTCATTGTGTGCCTGGGAAAAGTCCATGTCAATGTAATCCATGTCTCAAATCTTTTTCCCTGACGCGTGCAGATGGTCAGACAAGACAGTTTATGGAATATCAAGACGAAAATAAGACCTGTGCTGTTGTGAAGGTTGAGATGTGGTATTATAGGACCGGTAAGCATTTTAGATGTTTCCTTGTAGTGCGCACAGCTTTTATTAAATTTTACTCTTTGACAACCTACGAATTCAACACGCGTTCTGATAAATATTGAAAGTTCGCCTGCGCTGGAACGTAAAGAAAATTAGAGACCGTATTCGGCTGGCGTGTCTATTCAATATCTCAAACTTGGGCTATCCATACAATTCTCAAGTTGTCACCTACTACGGTACAATTCGTTGTAAAAGAGAGATGTAATACACAAATACATACAAACATACATGCATATTATACATGCATACAGATACATAAACATACAAACATACATATGTGTATTTTATTTAGTTATATTTCATAGTATTTATGCCTGCGGAAGCGTAAATTGCTTGTGGGTATTATATCTATTTGCTTTAGTAAACAAGTATCAGTTGCTCTTTGTATACAAAATGGTGTTCACTGCAAACAGTGAATCTTTGCATTTGTAAGGACAGCCCAAACTGACTGCTGTCGCAATTCTTGTCGCCTGTAGTTTTAAGAATATTTGGGCAACGTGTTCTGGGGGGGGGGGGTATACCTTTCATGTTATTGAGTTTGCAAAGCGCGCTTCACTACGCAAAGACAAAGCGCACATAAAAGGGAAGAAAGAGAGACTGGAAACGGCTGTTGTGAGGATAGAGATGTGGTCTGACAGGACCGGTACGTGGGGAGGTTTGGTTAGCTTGCTTCAGCTTACCTCCGCTAACTCTCCGTACAATAGGTGGGTGATCTGGAAGGAACTTTACCCAACGTATCAGACCACACGTAAATGTCACTTGTCTATCCTTCCAAGCCTATAATGATGTGTCCAAATTTCGCGAGCACCATAGTCTGTGTGTGTGGGGGGGGGGGGGGTAAGAAGTATTTTCGGTGGGAAAGGGGCATATACAATTCGCCACTGAAATGAATCAGGATAACCGTCACTTGTTATCCGTTGATTAATTTCAAGCCACAGAGCACCGTGTAGTTTTTTTGTGTGTGATATTCCTAGATTACTTACTTGGACACTCCATGCGGTCGGCGTCCACCCGCCAGCGTTACCTTCCGCCACCTCCACAGAGCTGCAGGACATTCTCCCAGCTTTCATACGAGTGGCAAAGCTACCGGCGCATACTTGTGCCGACGTTTCAGTCCATCTGCGCAATCGCCAACCACCTCACCATTCTCAAGACCCACCACATCGAACTCGTCAGCCGCCTTCTCAGCGTAGAGAGAATGGTGCTAGCTGGCCGCATATATGGCATAGCTCCATACCTCGCAGCTCCCACCAACTCGTGCCGCGGGGTTATCCACGGAGTCGCCCCTGGCGCTACCCCCGAAGAACTGCGTGATTTAGACTGTTATCAAGCCGATATCCTGGCCCGCCGCATGGGAAACACGAACTCCGCCCTGATCACTTTCGCCGGCATGCACGTTCACTTTTAGCTTACCGGTTAGGCGAGAGCTTACCTCTCGCGTAACCGCACTCGCATCCCTCGTTGAGATGCAACGAGCACATATCGAGGCACAAGACCAATGTGCTTCCAAACTTGAGACGCTCATTTCAATCCTCCCACACTCCCTTAACAATCTGAACTGCACCATAAACAAAGCATTCAATGCCACCCCAGGCCCTATATAAAACAAGAACCACTCCTTCAAGCGCATCCATCCCGTACCCGCTTCGTCAGTAGACCTGGCCCCCAAAATTAAGCCCGCCACCCTTCTCGCTCCACCTAACCCTTCCAATAAGAAGCATCATGGCGATCACAAAATTCAGTGAAACTGCCATAGCCTCTCCACAAAGCGCACCCCTTACCGCAATGGCTCCTTACGCAAACCACACAACCTCACTTTATCCTACTACAAGAGACAAGGCATACCAAAAACATCCCAGGCTACCGAGCTCGGCACGCCGACCCAGCCGCGCCGCAGTCTTCCGTTTATATTGGCCAGGACATCGCTTATGAAGCGCAAGATGTTCCATCCACGTTAATTCTATATGTAACAGCCCTTTCGTATTACCCAGACCCCCCGAACCCACCTTTCACACTTGTAAATGTCTACAATCCTCCAAATTCTACAATTCTTTCTCCGTTCATTTTCTTCGATCCCTCCCAAAACACCGTGACATTATTCTTGGCGGAGACTTCAATGCCGTAAATACCATCTGGGGTTAGCCAAACACTATGCACCCTGACCGCCTTCTTCACGCACACACTATGCAGCTCTCATATACACTCATCAGTACACCAGACACACCGAAACGAGACGGACACGCGACACAATGCCATACAAGGCCTGACCTCATCTGTCACCATGGCCACAATCCCCCAGACTTGGCAAGTCCTTCCGGACACCCTCCTATCCAACTATAACATAACTGAAGTTAAACTGGTCCTCACCCACAAACCCCCAAAAAGGCATCACCCAGACCAACTGGGACGTTTTTCGTCGCCTGCGAGTGCAGGAGTCGACTCCCAACTATGATGTGTGGATCGACTCGCTATGGCGAACGTGGTCCCAGGCCACCACCACTACAGAAGGTAGCCGTCCGTCCGATCACCCTGACTCACACCTCATGCGTCTCTGGAGAGGCCGTAAACGTCTCCTTAGTGGCATCCGTACCCAACCTCACAACAGCCATCTTAGACACACTTTAGACACACTCAACACTGACATACTAATTCACTGCCCCCCCCCCCCCCCCCCCCTTGCAAACAACAAATTCGAATCGCATGTGCGATTCTATCAACACTTCCCTCTACACTAAATAAGCCTGGTTGTACCTCCGGTCCCTCCTTGGCCTTCAACCTGCTTCACGCCCCATAATCCAAAAGCATCTCGCCGAGCATGGTGCCACTTGCCTCCTTCAACAGGTCACGGATATGTACATCCCTTCCCCACTTCCTTCCCTGTACCCTGAGCACACAGGGCCTCCCAATAGTGGTTTGGACAGCCCCTTCACTCTGCCGGACCTGGAACGAGCCTTGGCTCAAAACAAGGCTGGTACCAATCCGGGTGCGGACCACATCACTCTGTAGTCCGCACCCATCATCTCTGTTGAAGAACATGCCTGATTCGGATAAAGAATTTCTTTGACACAAAATAAATATACACTGGACCACCGGTATTCTTCCCCATGAATGGACCTCTTCCATCATTACTATCATACGAAAGCCCGGCAAGCCCACCACACTCTCCAACCTGCGACCTATTTAACTTCTTTTTCGGGAAAACCATGGAACGTATGGTACTCATATGTCTTACGGATCTTCCCAACGATACTCACTACCTTCCGCGTAATCAGATTGCTTTCCGCCCCACATGCCTACTAAAGACCTTTTCTCCTTCTCCAGGAAACTTTCTTTCAACGTTCGAGTTGTCAAGTTGACGCACTTGTCATTTGGACGTGCGCAAGGCCTTTGATACCCTACTTCACGATGCTATCCTCTTCCACCTCCAAGACACCGGCTGTGCATCCCGGCTTTACTTTTACGTTTCTTCTTTTCTACGCTCTCGACAAGCCCAGTTCCGACTCGGGACCACGTTATCCCCGCCCATCTCACTCACGCGCAGAACGCCTCAAGGGGCCGTGCTCTCTCCAACCCTCTTATTCTCGGGCTAGCCCTCTCGCAAAGGCCTTGTCTGAGATTCCGCACCTACAGTCCATTCTCTATGCTAATGATATAACTCGTTGGTGTACTCACGGTTGCACCGGGGGAGGTATAATTAACACTACAATCCGGCCTCAACCTCATTCCGAAATTCCGTTTCCAGCTCTGGTATGCAAGCGGCTCCAGAGAAATCTGAGCTGCTTGCTAATTTCCACTACTAAGTCCCAACGGTCTGTGAACCCCCACCCCCCCCCCCCTTAATCTCACTCTCGTCGGTACTCCCATCCCCCACACGTCATCCTGCCGGGTTTTAGGCTTTCCCCTCCAAGACCACTCTTTGAGCCGCGCAACACAGTCCAGGATCACCACATGGCACCAAGTAACTCACTTAGTCCGACGAGTGGTCTAGCGTCGCGGTGGCCTCGACGAATGTAGAGGTAATCAATTTGTAACAGCTTTTGCCTTGAACAAAATCCCTTATTCCCTGCCATACTGCCCACTTACGCAGACGCAAATGCATCGCGTTGAATCGGCTTTAAACAGCCTCTATAAAGCTGCGCTACATCTTCCGGCGCACGCATCCACAGCCAAACTATACGCAACAGGCCTATTTCTTCCCCTTGCAGAGCTCTTGCACCTCCACAGGGATCGACAACTTGGCCGCCAATCCAGCTCTGCGCAGGGACATTGGCTACTGCAGCGGGCTGGCATCCGACCTATTGACTTTCCTCTGTACACCCCTCAACACCTCTTCCTAGCAATCTCCGCGGTGCCCCTATTCCCTCTAATATGACCCCACATCTTCATGAGGGACGACCAGAAGCCCGCACTCACTTCCACGACCCTTTCCCACCAGACACTGTCACATGCTACGTCTACAAATCATATTACCAAACTGATGGCTCCACTGCTTGTGCCTTAGCATTTCCATCACTTCCACCACTGGCCCCTTCTCACTTCCTACTTCTCTATCCCTTAAATTGGCCGCGATCGTTCACGCGACGCATGATCTAACTCTCGGTATCGCTTTTCCTCGGACTCCATGGCAGCAATCATAGCTCTTCACGACAGCAGACTTCCCCATAATCTTCATAACGACCTTTTGATGCTCTCCCCTTCTCTCGCCTGCTTTGGTCACTGTGGTGCTGGTGCCAGGTCATGCGGGGATTATCGGCAATCAGCACGCTCATGAGCTTGCCCGTGAGATTAATAGCCGGGCGCCGATGATCCCCTCGCATTACCCGCCCATAGAGGACGAGGCACACTTTTATAAGCAAACTCTAAAGCAGCACTACAAACACCTCCGGCATTCATTGAAGATGCTTCCGCCGCCACACCCTTGTCTTTCCATTGCCAAAGTACGCACCCTAAGGGCCATCCACCTCAACACTTTAATCACTCCAGCACGCCTATACCGTTATCGTTACCGCTCAGACCCCTAATGTCCCAACTGCCCCTCTACGTACGCAAATGTCGAGCACATCCTTTTCTCTTGCCCCGCAGTCCTACAATCCCGATCACTACCCTAACCCCTCACCTCGCCACTGGCGGGTATGGTTGGCGTAGGCGGCCTTCGCCGACCAGTTGGCCATGGTTCTCCTGGTGGAGGAATATCTATAGGTCTTAGTCTGTCCTGGAATAAAGTCTTTTCTGTCTCTGGTTCATGCCGACATGGGTCACTGTAGACGCGGGAATGGGTAGGTGCCGCTGTTCAGCGAAAATGACACTGATTAGGAGCACTGGGTATATGCCAATTGGTCTGGGCAAAGAGAACAGGGTTCAAAACCAACCGTGGTAGCACTGCGAACTGGGGCGCGATCGGAGATCTTTGTTCGTTTCGCGTTCTGTTAAGTTGCTGCAACGCCACAAAGGGGCAGTATGCAAAATTTGTGGCAACGGGAGGGACAGATCAGCCAATCGGCAAGCAGTGAACGCCCGGGGAGTCAAAATAACGATATGCTCCCGTGAATGAATTTCATTACGAGCACGTCATCTGCTAGGAGCAGAACCCGCCGAGAGATGTGAAGTTCGAGCGATCACCTGCTCATTACGAGGCCGGCTTCACACGGCCCGTCTCGTGGATTGGATTGGATCCAAACGGCGGCTGCGGCTACGGAATGGTTCAACGCTTGCTGACTGGCTGCTCTCTTCCTCTCATTCTGAGTTATACTGCCACTTTGTGACGCCGCTGCAACTGAACAGGACGGGTTTCAAACAAAAATCACCGATCGCGCCCTTGGCCATTGCTACAGGTGACTGTTGTTTCTTATCAAATATGTGGCCCCTATCCACTATGGGGGATTGACCTACAAATTGCTAGATATTAACAGCGTAGCCTGTTTCAGCTCGAGGCTCGGCTACAAATCATTCACAGAAATCCGCCGAGCTATGACGTCACTGGATTGCCCAGCAACGACTTGGCACAGCTGCGCCTGGCTTCGCGGAGCTTTGCACAGGTGTTGTGACATCACCGCTCCGAGTTCCGCATCGCTTCTCCTAGCCACGCCGCGCTGCGCCTAGCGCTGACGTCACTATGCGTCGCGTAGCAACCACCTTGCATATCCGCGCCCGTCCGCGCCACGCTGCATCGCCGTTTCCCGTACATCACCAAGTTTCCACAGCCGTGTAGGCGGAAAAAAAAATCACACCATCTCACCCTACGGGCAACCATGGTGGGATGCGAAAGCATCGCAGGGGGTGCGCGTCGAGTTTCCGTTTTGTTTCACTTGGCAACACAACCCAATGAAAGTTAGAGTGAGAGAATGTATTGAGAAGAGAGGAGACGTTTGGTACGGGGTTGTTGCGTCTTTATTTAGAGATCGTACGTGATTCCTAGCGTCGGTGCGCGCGGTATCTTGAAGACGATGGCTTTGTGGTCGGTGAAGTATAGCCTCAATGGGTCTTGCTGCAGAGGGTGGAGTTTGAAATTTGCAAAGATAAGGTCTATGCACGTTCCCCTGATGGTGAACGCTGACATTCCACTTCGGCGTGCCGAGCCCGTGTTGCTTCCATAGAAGTTTCCTGCCGACCTTGACGTTTACGTTCGGCTTCCCTGGCCCGAAGTTCGGGGTCCGCTTGCCGACGCTGACGTTTACGTTCGGCTTCCCGAGCCTTCCTCTGCTACGCGGCGGTGGCGCTGCCGCTGCAACTAGCGCCGACGTTGACGTTGTTCATGGCGTTTCGCACATCGTTGCACAGAGAAAGAATGATGGAAGCACAGCGAACGCGTGCTTTATACTGCGCCGCGACACTTGCGCCGCCTACCGGCGTACCCTTAGAGAGAGAGTGAGAGAGAGAGAGTTATATGCAATGATTTGCTGCGCCCCACCTGTGGCGGAGAGGGGGAGAGGGGATGAGGAGAGCGCACACCTGCGTAGGAGAGGAGAATGAGGGAGAGTTGCGCATGCGCAGTATGGGTGCGGGCGCCGCAGAACGGACACTGCCCCGAGCATAAGATGCTCTCGCATCTAAAATGAGGGCAGCTTGTACTAGTGGAGCAAGGCTGAAGCAACAGAGTAGCTGGCGGTCAACCAAGCTTCTCTACCAGCCTAGTACGTCCCTAATTCGAGCAGTGATTGGTGCGGGGGACCGACTGGAACGGCCATGTACGGCATGGCATTACATAGCATTACTTGATAGTAAAATCTTGGCATAACATAGCATTACATTGAAAAACTTCGTTATAATTGTAGCATAAGGTAGCAATAAAAAGCAAACCTTGGTAAAATCTTGGTATAACATTGTAATACATACCAAAAACTTAGCAGAACTTCGTATACCTTGGGCGACCCCCCAGCTACGCTGTTTCTTTAGCCTTGCACCACTAGTGCAAGCTGCCCTCATTTTTTTTTAATTTATGGTGCAGCGTAACTTTCAAAATAAATAGGACAATTAGTCGTGTAAAACATAAATTCTCTGTGAAAATGCTGGAACTCGATAAGGAAGAACGCGATTATGTCCGCAAGCTGCATCGCGAATCGGCTCGTTGGTCAATGTCCCATAGACTAAGCACCAAGAAGTAATGAGTAAAAAGCAAGCAAGATATTGCGTGATGCCGTCCGTCATGCATTGCCAGAAGAATTTTACCGCGGAGGACTTCAGCAGCGAAAGCGGCAACGCAGTGGCGCCTCTTTGTGCCAATGTATTTTTGCCAAATTAGTCAATCGCGAAAGCATCAGGTCGCTTGAAGAAGACACCAAATCTTCATGCTCTCAATCACCATTTGTTTGAAGATACAACAACCACTATTACACCCTGTTGTCCGCCAGGCCTCTGGCAATGAATATTATTACGGCCAAAGACTAAGTGGCAACGTGCCAAAGCCACCGTTATGGGGAAAGGACGGCGGAAGCACGACTCGTTACGTTGGGGAAACTTGGGAGACTATATTATGTTCACCAGCGGCGCGAAGGAGACGCACGAGGAACGGGCAGCCAGGTTGGAGTGAGCACGGAGTACAGTACACCATCAACGGACCGCCAGAAAAAAAAAAATTTATAACGCATGTTTCACCGCCCTATTCGTGGCCGATCTCTCAGAGTGGGTTGCGCCATTTCACTAAGGAGCAAAAACGTGAACAATATTGGAGCGAGTGCAGGCTACTATACACACGCTCCCCGCCAGGGAGACGGACGTGAAATGGACAGCCAGGTTGGAGCGGGAAGAGGCCTATTTAGACGACAGACTAACGACAATGGAAAGACAACGGTATGAGGAAAATGTCATGAAGACGAGTTTGCGTCAAATCCATGATTATTGTATCACGAAGCCTGTATGACAACGATGGTGTGACGACGACGGCATCACGGCAGTGGTGTCATAACAAATGCGCGACGACTGTACGACGACGATGTCTTAACAATGATGACTTGACGACGATGGCATGACGAGAGTCGGATGACAAATCTGGAATCAGCTTTATGCAACGACTGCAACGTGTTCGCAAGGACATACGAGTGGTCCAAGCTATAGAAAACTTAGGCCAATGTGTCGCCAGAGATGGCTTGATGAACACGGCATAACCAGTCAGAATATGACGCTAGAAGCAACACGACCGCATCACGACCACGTGGCACATATCTAAGGAGGCCAAGCTGATAGCTTGGGCAACTTGGTCGGCGGTAAGAGGCTAGATAAGATAAATAGAATGATAGAGACTCGTAGATAGATAGATAGATAGATAGATAGATAGTTGGCTCTATAACGCCTGAAGTATGCAAAGGTTGCTAATTGCAATAAATAAACTCAAAATCATTCTACTAGAGGAAAACCTTGGTTTGAGACATTTTATTCAAGGGTTGTGGCCGAAAGCAACAAGCATAAAGAACACATAACAGGATAGATGCTACAATCAAACAGAGTTAGAAAATGTGATTCACCAATACTCACGGTAGTACACCTTATTTACTATATTTTTGATGTCTACTAACCTAGAAGAAGCCATACACCTATATGTACGCGTGCACGTATTGACAAAACTAAATTTAGAAAATCTGTGAGTGCTTACCCCATTTAGTTCCGTACTAAGTATTCGACGTAGTAGCTGCTATACAAGAGTGCTTTCCGCGCGGCAATTTTTTTTTTTTTGCACATTTCTCTTTCCTTGTGTCAGTACTTGATGTGTCTCTACTGAAGCGGATTATAGAGGGTGCAATACTATACAGGATTACCCGAAAACTCTAATCTTTTGAGCAGAGTGACGCTATGCTCGTTGGTTTGCACTTTTGTTTTCGGCATGAAATCACATTACTCAAATTAAGGCATACAACATTCTCAATTCAGCAAAAGACATAGGCTATGTATGAGAGATGCAGTTGACGGGACTCGGATCATTTCGACCACATAGTTGCTATTCTTCCACTTTTTGAAGTCTAAACAAGGACCACTTCTTCATTCTACGCATATGGCAACGTAGGTCACTGCGGACGCGAATCCAACCAGCGCTGAGCAGCGCAGTGAGTTTCGAGGGATGGGGGTTGTGGGTGCACATGGGTCACTGTATTGCTTATAGTGAGTGAACGAGTCGGGTAAAAGAATTGACTCGCCATCAGGGCCTGCGAAAGTGGATGTCCAGTGAAGCTGTTGAAAACCACCACTACAACTGCTGAGAAGGGTATGCAGTGCTTTATTGCTTTAAAGTAATGGTAGTATATATTATTGTGCGAGCACGCCGACGCTGGTCTATTGCCATTTCTTTTTCCTTAGCCACTCCTCGTATTCACCGCTGTTCCTCGTGAGTCCTAACGATGTGTGCGTACCCAAAGTGGTGCTACAACAATGAAATCAGTTGCTAGGCGGGATATTCAATGTACTAAACTTTAAAGGCGTCTCTCCCCAAGTCGCAAGCTGCCATCGCCGCGGAAGCATGCGCAACATTAATATTTGCCGGGAAACGTATGCGGGGAGAGATATGGGCCTCGCATTATTATCAGAAGTGCCTTACCATCCATGATGTGGTTCGGATGCTTGTGTTGAGCTTGTTTTTTCTTGAAACTAATACTGTTCTGTGTGTTGTATGTGTGATTACAAAGAATGTATGTACTTTTCCTTTCACATTGATGAGTGCTTGAAGCCTCTGCCTTACTGGGGGTACGAGGCCACTGTGCAGCGCCATGCACTGCCGCCGGGATCGGCCCCTTTTTT
>NC_051160.1:110527637-110564184 GCF_013339745.2 Dermacentor silvarum | reverse complement strand
CCTATAATTCGTGTCAACTGTCGGCTGGATGACAATTGACCATGCTGGGACAGGTCATCGGTAGGCTGCGTTCGCCAAGCGGAAACACAAAGCTTGTAAAGCGAATCAATAACCAATACCGGACAGCTTGGTGCTACGATGCGTTGCCGAGTTAGACAATGAGTGTAGCTAGTCCAGATTTCACCCTCCGTCGCCGAAGTGAACGGACGTGCCGGCGGCGTGCTCCGCAACCACCGAAACGCCGCGACTTCACCAGCCGCCCTTGCCCGGGCCTTTTTCGCCGGGAGTTGTATGGGAAGCGGCCTTCTCAATTCCCACGGATCGTCGTCTTCGGCCACTTCAAGTTTTGAAGCGGTGACCGCCTCGCTAGCCCTACCCTACCACTGCTGCGTGCCGGCATGGCTGACGAGACGCCGACGTCAGATCCCACTTCCACTCCAACCCCTATCGAGTTGGATGAGCCTGAAGGAGAATGGACAACGCCCGGAAATGTCCGAAAGCCTCGACTTGCTGCCGCCCAAGTTTTGACCTCCATGCGGTTTGTGTCCACCTGCCAGCGTTACCTTCCGCCACCTCCGCCCAGCTGCTGGACATTCTCCCAGCTTTCATACGAGCAGCAAAGCTCCCGGCGCATACTTGTGCCGACGTTTCAGTCCATCTACGCAATCGCAACCGCCTCGCCATACTCAAGACCCACCACATCGAACTCGCCAGCCGCCTTCTCAGCGTTGAGAGCATCGTGCTCGCTGGCCGCATATATGCCGTAGCCCATACCTCGCAGCTCCAACCAACTCGTGCCGCGGGGTTATCCACGGAATTGCCCTGACGCTACCCAAGAAGAACTTCTGCGTGATTAGACAGCTATCAAGCCGACATCCTACTGGCCCGCCGCATGGGAAATACGAACTCCGCCCTGATCACTTTCGCCGGCATGCACGTTCCATTTTCCGTGTACTACCAACGACTCGAATTCCGCTGCCGTCCCCATAAGCCCCGGGCCATCATTGCACTATCTGCCTGCAATATGAACATCGCACGTGTGCCTGCCCGGAAACCAGCGCCTGTGCCCCACTTGTTCCACACCCATCAGCCAGCCTGATGAACCACATTCCTGCTCACCATGGTGTCTTCATTGTCAAGGCCATCACACTCCCTTTGCAGAAATATGCCCAGTTCGGATGCAACGGGATGAAGCCTGCGCCAACGCGGCCAAGAAGCAGCGCCTCCTACACAGACAGCAGTGGAAGAGTCTGAACACGTCACAACCCCCAGTAAAACCTCCAGTCCTCATCTATACCCAAGGTGCGCGCCTCGTCAAGCCTACTGCCTACACATGCCCAGTGGGGGGGCCAGCACCCGCGTCTGACCCAGGTGTCACCAACCCTGTGATTCAACCAGCACGAGTGCACAACCGAAGCCTGCGGAATACCACACGCCTGCTCCGGTGAAGCAAGATTCACCCTGCAGAAACCTGTACACCAGGTAAGGTCGCCGACGACTCCCGCACCCGCACCCACAACCTCCCCCTCTCCCTGCCGCGTTGAACAGCTGGAGCTGGGGCTGACGGAGCTTACCTCTCGCGTAACCGCACTGACATCCCTCGTTGAGATGCAACAAAAACGTATCGAGGCACAAGACCAACGTACTTCCAACTCGAGACGCTCATTTCAAACCTCACACAGTCCCTTGACAATCTGAACTCCACCATAAACAAAGCATTTATGACGCCCCAGGCCCTATGGAAGACAAGAACCACCTTCAAGCGCACCCACCCCATACCCGCTGCGTCAGTAGGCCTAGCCCCAAAATTAAGCCCGCCACCCTTCTCGCTCCACAACCCTTCCAATAACAAGCATCATGGCGATCACAATAATTCAGTGGAACTGCCGTAGCCTCTCCACAACCGCACCCCCTTACAGCAATGGCTCCTTACGCAAACCACACTACCTCACTTTATCCTACTACAAGAAACAAGGCATACCAAAAACATCCCAGGCTACCGAGCTCTGCACGCCGACCCCGCCGCGCCGCTGTCTTCCATTTATATTCGCCGGGATATCGCTTATGAAGTGGAAGATGTTCCATCCACGTTACTTCCATATGTAACAGCCATTTCGTATTACCCAGACCCCCGAATCCACCTCTCACACTTGTGAATGTCTATAATCCCCTAAACTCTACTACAATTCTCTCTCCTCTCTTTCATTTTCTTCGATCCTTTCCAAAACACCGTGACATTATTCTTGGCGGAGACTTTAATGCCCCAAATACCATCTGGGGTTACCCAAACACTCTGCGCCCTGGCCGCCTTCTTCACACACTATGCAGCCATCATATACACTCATCAATACACCAGACACACCCACACGAGACGGAAACGCAAAACAACGTCATACAACGCCTGACCTCACCTTTCACCATGGCCACAATCCTCCAGAGACTTGGCAAGTCCTTCCGGACACCCTCCTATCCGACCATCACATAATTGAAATTAAACTGACACTCACTCACAAACCCAAAAAAACGCATCACCCAGACCAACTGGCACCTCTTTCGTCGCCTGCGAGTCCAGGAGTCAACTCCCAACTATGATGTGTGGGTGGACTCGCTACGGCGAACGCGGTCGCAGACCACCCCACTACAGAAGCTAACCCCCGTCGGACCACGCTGACCCACACCTCATGCGTCTCTGGAGACGCCGTAAACGCCTCCTTAGTCGCATCCGCACCCAACCTAACAACATCCAGCTTAGACATACATTAGACATACTCAACACTGACATACTAACTCACTGCTCCATCCTTGAGACAACAAATTGGAATCGCATATGCGATTCTATCAACTCTTCCCTCCACACTAAATCAGCCTGGTTGATCCTCCGGTCCCTCCTTGGCCTCAACCTGCTCCTCTCCCACAATCCAAAAGC
Source organism: Dermacentor silvarum (assembly GCF_013339745.2). Taxonomy (NCBI): domain Eukaryota; kingdom Metazoa; phylum Arthropoda; class Arachnida; order Ixodida; family Ixodidae; genus Dermacentor; species Dermacentor silvarum. The sequence goes on along the minus strand of NC_051160.1, from coordinate 110,561,258 downwards.
ATCTCTCCGAGCATGGTGCTACTTCCCTCCTTCAACAGGTCACGGATATATACATCCCTCCTCCACTTCCTTCCCTGTACCCTGAGTACACAGGGCCTTCCAATAGCGGTTTGGACAGCCCCTTCACTCTGCCGGACCTAGAACGAGCTTTGGCTCAAAACAAAACTGGTACCACTCGGGTGCGGACCACATCACTTACCGCACCCATCTCTGTTGAAGAACATGCCTGATTCGGATAAAGAATTTCTTTTAAACAAATAAATAATATGAACACTGGGCCAACGGCACTCTTCCCGATGAATGGACCTCTTCCATCATTACTCTAATACCAAAGCCCGGCAAGCCCGCCACACTCTCCAACCTGCGACCCATTTCACTTACTTCCTGTGTCGGGAAAACCATGGAACGCATGGTACTCGCACGTCTTACGGATCTTCTCGACGATACTCACTTCCTTCCGCACAATCAGATTGGTTTCCGCCCCCACATGTCTACTCAAGACCTCTTTCTCCTTCTCCAGGAAACTTTCTTTCAACGTTCGAGGTGTCAAGTTCACGCACTTGTCACTGTGGACGTGCGCAAGGCCTTCGATACCTTACTTCATGACGCTATCCTCTTCCCCCCTCGAAGACACCGGCTGTGGATCCCGACTCTACTGTTACGTTTCTTCTTTTCTCCGCTCTCGACAAGCTCAGTTCCGACTCGGGACCACGTTGTCCCGCCCATCGCGCTCACCCGCGGAACACCTCAAGGTGCTGTGCTCTCTCCAACCCTCTTTAATCTCGGGCTAGCCCCTCTCGCAAAATCCTTGTCGGAGATTCCGCACCTACAGTCCATTCTCTATGCTATGATATAACCCTTTGGTGTACTCACGGTCACCGGGGGAGGTAGAATTCACATTACAATCCGGCCTCAACCTCATTTCCGAAATTCCTTTCCCGCTCTGGTATGCAAGCGGCTCCAGAGAAATCTGAGCTGTTTGCTAATTTCCGCTACTAAGTCCCAACGGTCTGTGAACCCCCACCTTAATCTCACTCTCGTCGGTACTCCCATCCCCCACACGTCATCCTGCCGGGTTTTAGGCTTTCCCCTCGAAGACCACTCTTTCAGCCGCGCAACACAATCCACGATCACCTCATGGTACCAAGTAACTCACTTAGTCCGACGAGTGGTCTAGCGTCGCGGTGGCCTCGACGAATGTAGAGGCAATCAATTTGTAACAGCCTTTGCCTTGAACAAAATCCCTTATTCCCTGCCATACTGCCCACTTACGCAGACGCAAATGCATCGCGTTGAATCAGCTTTAAACAGCCTCTATAAAGCTGCGCTACATCTTCCGGCGCACGCATCCACAGCCAAACTATACGCAACAGGACTATTTCTTCCCTTTGCAGAGCTCTTGCGCCTCCACAGGGATCGACAACTTGGCCGCCAATCCAGCTCTGCGCAGGGCCATTGGCTACTGCAGCGGGCTGGCATCCGACCTATTGACTTTCCTCTCTACACCCCTCAACACCTCTTCCTAGCAATCTCCGCTGTGCCCCTATTCCCTCTAATATGAACCCACATCTTCATGAGGGACGACCACAAGCCCGCACTCACTTCCACGACCCTTTCCCGCCAGACACTCTAACATGCTACGTTGACAAAGCATATTACCAAACTGATGGCTGCACTGCTTGTGCCTTAGCATTTCCATCACTTCCACCACTGGCCCCTTCTCACTTCCTACTTCTCTATCCCTTAAATTGGCCGCGATCGTTCACGCGACGCATGATCTAACTCTCGGTATCGCATTTCCTCGGACTCCATGGCAGCAATCATAGCTCTTCACGACAGCAGACTTCCCCATAATCTTCATAACGACCTTTTTGATGCTCTCCCCCTTCTCTCGCCTGCTTTGGTCACTGTGGTGCTGGTGCCAGGTCATGCGGGGATTATCGGCAATCAGCACGCTCATGAGCTTACCCGTGAGATTAATAGCCGGGCGCCGATGATCCCCTCGCATTACCCGCCCATAGCGGACGAGGCACACTTTTATAAGGAAACTCTAAAGCAGCACTACTAACACCTCCGGCATTCATTGCAGATGCTTCCGCCACCACACCCTTGTCTTTCCACTGCCAAAGTACGCACCCTCAGGGCCATCCACCTCAACACTTTAATCACTCCAGCACGCCTATACCGTTATCGTTACCGCTCAGACCCCTCATGTCCCAACTGCCCCTCTACGTACGCAAATGTCGAGCACATCCTTTTCTCTTGCTCCGCAGTCCTACAATCTCGATCACTACCCTAACCCCTCACCTCGCCACTGGCGGGTATGGTTGGCATAGGCAGCCTTCGCCGACCAGCTGGCCGTGGTTCTCCTGGCGGAGGAATATCTATAGGTCTTAGTCTGTCCTGGAATAAAGTCTTTTCTGTCTCTGGTTCATGCCGACATGGGTCACTGTAGACGCGGGACTGGGTAGGTGCCGCTGTTTAGCGAAAATGACACTGATGAGGAGCACTGGGTATATGCCAATTGGTCTGGGCTAAGAGAACAGGGTTCAAAACCAACCGTGGTAGCACTGCGAACTGGGGCGCGATCGGAGATCTTTGTTCGTTTCGCGTTCTGTTAAGTTGCTGCAACGCCACAAAGGGGCAGTATGCAAAATTTGTGGCAACGGGAGGGACAGAGCAGCCAATCGGCAAGCAGTGAACGCCCGGGGAGTCAAAATAACGATATGGTCCCGTGAATGAATTTCATTACGAGCACGTCATCTGCTAGGAGCAGAACCCGCCGAGAGATGTGAAGTTCGAGCGATCATCTGCTCATTACGAGGCCGGCTTCACATGGCCCGTCTCGTGGATTGGATTGGATCCAAACGGCGGCTGTGGCTACGGATTGGTTCAACGCTTGCCGACTAGCTGCTCTCTTCCTCTCGTTCTGAGTTATACTGCCACTTTGTGACGCCGCTGCAACTGAACTGGACGGGTTTCGAACAAAAATCACCGATCGCGCCCTTGGCCATTGCTACAAGTGGCTGTTGTTTCTTATCAAGCATGTGGCCCCTATCCACTATGGGGGATTGACCTACAAATTGCTAGATATTAACAGCGTAGCTGTTTCAACTCGAGGTTCGGCTACAAATCATTCGCAGAAATCCGCCGAGCTATGACGTCATTGGATTGCCCAGCAACCACTTGGCACAGCTGCGCCTGGCTTCGCGGAGCTTTGCACAGGTGTTGTGACTTCACCGCTCCGAGTTCCGCATCGCTTCTCTTAGCCGCGCCGCGCTGCGCCTAGCGCTGACGTCACTATGCGTCGCGTAGCAACCACCTTGCATATCTGCGCCCATCCGCGCCACGCTGCATCGCCGTTTCCCGTACATCACCAAGTTTCCACAACCGTGTAGGCGGAAAAAAAATCACATCATCTCACCCTACGGGCAACCATGGTGGGATGCGAAAGCATCGCGGGGGGTGCGCGTCGAGTTTCCGTTTCGTTTCACTTGGCAACACAACCCAATGAAAGTTAGAGTGAGAGAATGTATTGAGAAGAGAGGACACGTTTGGTACGGGGTTGTTGCGTCTTTATTTAGAGATCGTACGTGATTCCTAGCGTCGGTGCGCGCGGTATCTTGAAGACGATGGCTTTGTGGTCGGTGAATTATAGCGTCAATGGGTCTTGCTGCAGAGGGTCGAGTTTGAAATTTGCGAAGATAAGGTGTATGCACGTTCCCCTGATGGTGAACGCTGACGTTCCACTTCGGCGTGCCGAGCCCGTGTTGCTTCCGTAGAAGTTTCCTGCCAGGCTTCACGTTCGGCTTCCCTGGCCCGAAGTTCGGGGTCCGCTTGCCGACGCCGACGTTTACGTTCGGCTTCCCGAGCCTTCCTCTGCTACGCGGCGGTGGCACTGCCGCTGCAACTAGCGCCGACGTTGACGTTGTTCATGGCGTTTCGCACATCGTTGCACAGAGAAAGAATGATGGAAGCACAGCGAACGCGTGCTTTATACTGCGCCGCGACACTTGCGCCGCCTACCGGCGTACCCTTAGAGAGAGAGTGAGAAAGTGAGAGAGAGAGTTATATGCAATGATTTGCGGCGCCGCACCTGTGGCGGAGAGGGGGAGAGGGGAGGAGGAGAGCGCACACCTGCGTAGGAGAGGAGAATGAGGGAGAGTGGCGCATGCGCAGTATGGGTGCGGGCGCCGCAGAACGGACACTGCCCCGAGCGCATCTAAAATGAGGGCAGCTTGTACTAGTGGTGCAAGGCTGAAGCAACAGTGTAGCTGGTGGTCAACCAAGCTTCTCTACCAGCCTAGTTAGTACGCCCCTAATTAGAGCAGTGATTGGTGCGGGGGACCGACTGGAACGGCCATGTACGGCATGCCATTACATAGCAATACTTGATAGTAAAATCTTGGCATAACATAGGATTACATTGGAAAACTTCGTTATAATTGTAGCATAATCTAGCAATAAAAAGCAAAACTTGGTAAAATCTTGGTATAACATAGTAATACATACCAAAAACTTAGCAGAACTTCGTATACCTTGGGCGACCCCCCAGCTACGCTGTTTCTTTAGCCTTGCACCACTAGTGCAAGCTGCCCTCATTTATTTTTAATTTATGGTGCAGAGCAACTTTCAAAATGCTATGCAGTTAGTCGAGTAAAACATAAATTCTCTGTGAAAGTGCTGGAACTCGATAAGGAAGAACGCGATTCTGTCTGCAAGCTGCATCGCGAATCGGCTCGTTGGTCAATGGCCCATAGACTGAGCACCAAGAAGTAATGAGTAAAAAGGAAGCAAGATATTGCGTGATGCCGTCCGTCATGCATTGCCAGAAGAAGAATTTTACCGCGGAGAAGTTCAGCAGCGAAAGCGGCAACGCAGTGGCGCCTCGTTGTGCCAATGTATTTTTGCCAAATTAGTCAATCACGAAAGCATCAGGTCGCTTGAAGAAGACACGAAATCTTCATGCTCTCAATCACCATTTGTTTGAGGATACAACAACTACCATTACACCCTGTTGTCCGCCAGGCCTCTCACAATGAATATTATTACGGCCAAAGACGAAGTGGCAACGTGCCAAAGCCACCGTTATGGGGAAATGACGGCGGAAGCACGACCCGTTACGTTGCGGAAGCTTGGGAGACTATATTATATACACCAGAGTACAGTACACCATCAACGGACAACCAGAAAAAAAACTTGATAACGCAAGTTTCACCGCCGTATTCGTGGCCGATCTCTCAGAGTGGGTTGCGCCATTTCACTAAGGAGCAAAAACGTGAACAATATTGTAGCGAGTGCCGGCTACTATATACACAAGCGCCCCGCCAGGGAGACGGACGTGAAATGGACAGCCAGGTTGGAGCGAGAAGAGGCCTATTTAGACGACACAATAACGACAATGGAATGACAACGGTATGAGGAAAATGTCATGAAGACGAGTTTGCGTCAAATCCATGATTATTGTATCACGAAGCCTGTATGACAACGATGGTGTGACGACGACGGCATCACGGCAGTGGTGTCATAACGAATGCGCGACGACTGTACGACGACGATGTCTTAACAATGATGACGACGATGGCATGACGAGAGTCGGATGACAAATCTGGAATCAGCTTTATGCAACGACTGCAACGTGTTCGCAAGGACATACCGAGTGGTCCAAGCTATAGAAAACTTAGGCCAATGTGTCGCCAGAGATGGCTTGATGAACACGGCATAACCAGTCAGAATATGACGCTAGAAGCAACACGACCGCATCACGACCACGTGCACATATCTAAGGAGGCCAAGCTGATAGCTTGGGCAACTTGGTCGGCGTAAGAGGCTAGATAAGATAAATAGATAGATAGAGACTCGTAGATAGATAGATAGATAGATAGATAGATAGTTGGCTCTATACGCCTGAAGTATGCAAAGGTTGCTAATTGCAATAAAATAAACTCAAAATCATTCTACTAGAGGAAAACCTTGGTTTGAGACATTTTATTCAAGGGTTGTGGCCGAAAGCAACAAGCATAAAGAACACATAACAGGATAGATGCTACAATCAAACAGAGTTAGAAAATGTGATTCACCAATACTCACGGGTAGTACACCTGATTTAGTATATTTTTGATGTCTACGAACCTGGAAGCAGCCATACACTATATATACGCGTGCAACATATTGACAAAACTAAATTTAGAAAATCTCTGAGTGCTTACCCCATTTAGTTCCGTACTAAGTATTCGACATAGTAGCTGCTATACAAGAGTGCTTTCCGCGCGGCATTTTTTTTTTGCACATTTCTCTTTCCTTGTGTCAGTACTTGATGTGTCTCTACTGAAGCGGATTATAGAGGGTGCAATACTATACAGGATTACCCGAAAACTCTAATCGTTTTAGCAGAGTGACGCTATGCTCTTTGGTTTGCACTTTTGTTTCAGGCATGAAATCACATTACTCAAATTAAGGCATACAACGTTCCCAATTGAGCAAAAGACATAGGCTTTCTATGAGAGATGCAGTTGACGGGACTCGGATTCATTTCGACCACATAGTTGCTATTCTTCCACTTTTTTGAAGTCTAAACAAAGGACCACTTCTTCATTCTACGCATATGGCAACTAGGTCACTGCGGACGCGAATCCAACCAGCGCTGAGGCAGCGCAGTGAGTTTCGAGGGAGGGGGTTGCTGGGTGCACATGGGTCACTGTATTGCTTATAGTGAGTGAACGAGTCGGGTAAAAGAATTGACTCGCCATCAGGGCCCTGCGAAAGTGGATGTCCAGTGAAGCTGTTGAAAACCACCACTACAACTGCTGAGAAGGGTATGCAGTGCTTTATTGCTTTAAAGTAATGGTAGTAATATTAATTGTGCGAGCACGCCGACGCTGGTCGTATTGCCATTTCTTTTTCCCTTAGCCACTCCTCGTATTCACGCTGTTCCTCGTGAGTCCTAACGATGTGTTGCGTACCCAAAGTGGTGCTACAACAATGAAATCAGTTGCTAAGCGGGATATTCAATGTACTAAACTTTAAAGGCGTCTCTCCCCAAGTCGCAAGCTGCCATCGCCGCGGAAGCATGCGCAACATTAATATTTGCCGGGAAACGTATGCGGGGAGCGATATGGGCCTCGCATTATTATCAGAAGTGCCTTACCATCCATGATGTGGTTCGGATGCTTGTGTTGAGCTTGTTTTTTCTTGAAACTAATACTGTTCTGTGTGTTGTATGTGTGATTACAAAGAATGTATGTACTTTTTCTTTCACATTGATGAGTGCTTGAAGCCTCTGCCTTACGGGGGTACGAGGCACTGTGCCTGCCATGCACTGCCGCCGGGATCGGCCCACATTTTTTCTCATGGACGCGGACACGAAAAATGCCGACCACCTAGATGCTAACAGCTTCGCTCTAAAAGGTCTATAGCACCGTGCTTTTGTGGCTACGCCTATGACTTGTTCTTTTCATTGCAAAAATATTTCGCAAGAATGACAAACTGAGATAATTATCTTCTTTTTGTTTAGAGAGAAGGAGAGAACAATACTTTGGTAAGTAAATATCGTCTCTCAAATATATTTGTAGACAATGCTTGTTTCAGTTGTACTCACATTGGTTATCTTGGTAGGTGCGTTATGGTTTGTCCTTATTAAGCTTTTCTAGAAAAAGAAATGACTGTGAAATCTTGTAGGATGGCTATTGTCGAGTGCAGCGAAATTGCAAGCTAAAACATCATTCGCCTAACGTATGCATAAAAACGACTTAGTTGAAACTGCGGAATCAACAAAATTTGCGACTAATAAAAGTGATCTCCCCTTAAGGCAATATGAGATGGAAGCCACCTCAGGAGTCATGGATTGTCTATACATAAATTGAGCATGTATTCTGTCAATATGGTGAACAGTTTTTCCAAACATTCTAAGAGTATCGAAGTGCTTTAGAGGCTTTAGAAGCGGAACAGGGAGTAGTAGGTCCACAGTTATAGGAATGAGAGACCAAAGGCCATCTGTTGCGGCTGTGAAGAGCGACGTGGCGAATTAGACAGTAAAACAGATGACCCTGTAGCGAAAGGTATACGATTCATACCGGCTGCGGTGTGTGGTGGGCAAGGACTGCTGCCGGAAGAGGAGGACCGCGATATAATGTGTTGCATGCTCGATACAGTGAGTCGAAAATCACAAACAATTCAGCGATTCGTAATCACAAGCAATTCGCATTCGCATTTATCTCGCACAACGGCCCGCACCATCGCAATCCTGGCTAGTGATGAGTTGGTAGGCATCGCAGAGAAGTATGGCGAAAATGTGGTTTCGAGTTCACGGCGAATAATGCGTTCTACGTTGTCCACAGAAAGCTAACCGACGGGAATGGTCCTCACAAGTCTACGTCGTTGTGATATTGGGCAGGCATATGATGCTGTGCATGATGCAGCCTGTCTTACTTGTTCGAAGTGGTGGTATTCTTTGATGATGGCGTTAGTAGTAGAGACTGCGAAAAAGACGCCAGTTGAAAGACGCCTGCTCTTGTCTGCTGATGGGGTGTTTTATCAGGGAGGCATTGTGGCAAGTTCGATGTAGTGACCACTGCGGTGTTCCGTGGTGAGGACGGCAATCGCAAGCATCCACTATTTTATGTGCTCGTATATACGATTACAAAACCATCACCGCCAGGGACCAAGACGGAAACTAGCTTGCGCCTAGAGCCCAGATGCGCTTCTTCGTCTTTCTTCACGCCGGTTGCTAGGCGTCTTAAGCGTGTCTTCGATAACAACTATACGAGGTGTCCCAACCATCATGCACCAAGATTTAAAAATATGCAAATACCACGTAGCTGGAGAGAACCAAGGTAATGTTTGCCTGCCGTCCCTTTGCATTCCACCTATTACTAATGAGTCTTTATTTACTAATCAACTTATAAATATAATAAGTAGAAGATATTACAATTAGATGAAGCGTCAATGAGAAAATTGTACATCAACATGAAAACTACGGATACAGCTTTCTGTTGCTCAATACGGGCTACATAAAAGTGTTTTCCTGACCATAAAAGAAGCCCGCGAAAACATGAAAAGGGCCTCGAGTGGCCAGTGTATTTTGCGTGTATTCGCGGGCTTCTTTCATGCTCAGAAAAACAAGAGGTTCACTGATGAGCGGCCGTGGTGTAGAGACACACTCACACGAAAACAGATCTCATGCGTGTGTCCCAAGAGGCCTCCGCACATACACAGCCCAATAGTACTCAAACATCCATTCGTGAGGAATAGGCAGTGGGAGACATGGCTTGAGGACAAGGCCGTGAGAGACAATTGGCTCTTCTGGACAAAGTCCAGCGAGCCGCTCGTGCCAGCGGAGCCCTGAACTAGGACCCCAACCATCGTGCCTTCTTTTATTCCTTTTCAAATAAATGTTTACTGACTGACTCAGAAAAACACTTTTATGTAGCACGTATTCATCAAAACAAAGCTGTAACGGTAGTTTTTCATGTTGCTCTACAAGTTTGCCATTGACACTTTCATTCAATTATAATTTTGAAAACTGCTAGTAATTAAGACTAGTTATGTAATTAGGCGGAAGGCAAGAAGTTCTCTGAGTATCTCCAAGCGACTGCAAACAAGATTACCTTGGTCCTGGCCGCTACCTGGCATTTGCATATTTCTTTAAATTTTGATGTATGATAGTTGTAACACCATGTATATCCAGCAAGAACCCATTTTTCCCATTACGCCTGTGATGCTCTCACCAATTCACCCCATTTTCCTCGCTGCACCATTTTCCCGTTGAATGTCTTGAGCATTGAGGGAGGTGGAAATGTGTAAACCTTGGCCAGTTTTAGCGAGCGCCAGCACTCGGGGCCATGTCGCTGGATGTAGAACATCCTTGCCCCGTTAGGCGTCTCGCGATGCGTAAACTAAGGAGAAGGCAACTGCCCATCAACTTTTGTATGCTAGCTCAAGGCGCGAACGCTGCCGGAGACAAGGCCCTCGCGATCTAATGAACGAAATCGAGGGGAACCGAGGGAGCGAGTTTTCGTACTAGACAGCGGTAATTTAAAATACAAGAAAGTGGACGGCAGAATAATCATGTGGTAGCTTAGTTCGTTAGACTATCGCACACAATTTCGAATACGTGGTTTTCTATCCCACCTTTGGCCTGTTTGCATTTTTATCTCCCTTCATTTATGTTGTTACAATTTCTACATTATTCGATTAAGTAAAAAGTAATAAAAAAAAGGACGCGAGAATGGCGCCACGGTGATTCACTGGTAAGAGCATCACACGTGTGATGTAGTGACGTGCCTTTGTGTCGAGCCTGCGGCCAGCGGCGCTTTCCTTGTACATTGTCTCTTCACTTCATGTGGATTGTGACTTTCAAAAACTAGGCCCCTCAATTCCCCTTGCTCTCGTGTCATACGAAGGTGTATGGATGAGTTGCCCACTCCTGAGTTCACGTAACACTAGACGCCTTGCGGCAGAAAGGATGCTCTGCATCCTCAACCGTGGTTGTTACCGGCGGCGCTGGCAACACTCCCAGGGTTAACTGGATCACACATACCTAAATACTCAAGAGAGTGGGCGGGAAAACGGCACTTTGTCAGCTTAATTGGTAAGGGTATCCGAGGACGTTGGTTCGCATCCAGTTGTGGTCAGTTCTTTTTCTTTTTCATCCAAGTATGTTGCCCTGTATATAAAATCTATATTTAAAATAAATAAATCACATATTGCCTCGCACGCTTTCCTTGCTCTAATTTCGTGTTGTTTTAAGTCCTCGAAATGAATACAAGGTCGTTCGGCTCTCGTTCTTCTCGTTATACATATATATGTATATATACCTCCTCCCAGTTCCTTCTCTCTGGAAATTTAAGATACGAATTAATTAATTACTTAAAATTAAAATTAAAATTAAAATTATATTAAATGAAATACGAATTAAGATAAATTTCCAGGTATTAAGAAATACCTGGAAATTTCAGATACAGTCGGGCAAGGCACTCTTCACCCTCGCGCTGTCGTTTATTCTGGCATCCCGCTTCTGCGTAACGCAACAATCTACAGCGGCGCGGACGACAAAGACGTGAACACACGTTAGCATCCTATAGGCGGATGAGCACCTACAATAGCTGGCACGCCGATGAATAGTTAGATGCCGTTCGAAGCTCATTAGTGTACTATACTTTACATGCATAGTCGACCTTTTGTTCCGAAACTGCGATGGCTGATATTAAAGACGGGTCTTTGTTTTACTCGAGTTTTTCGGACAGTGCAATGCGTAAACTTTGTGCAGACGTCTCCTTGGGCGGCCTCAAAAGCAGGGCGAAAATTTTACTTAATACACCGGATATATTCTCATCAATGCAAGTGCTTAAGCACGTGCATGGCTGAAGCAGACACTATCAAACAAATACGTGCACATTTTGATGATGAACATGGTTTCAAATATTGTCATTGAAAATTTTCTAAACTATTGCTGAAGGTATCAATTAATGCGTAAACACTGAACAATTACGCGAATAACATGCTATCGCACGACGCCCGCTCCGATAGAGCTCCATTGCAGTATTGCGTCTTGCACTTATCTGAACACATTCGTCTCTCAAATTAAATAATCCGTGTAAGTTGCCTCCAAGTTTTGTATTTCACGAAATATGCAAAAGCATTTAAAGGAGCCACCCCACTATGTGCCTGCAACCATCCGACAGTAAATGAAGATCAGCTCGCTCAAGCTTTGCCTTCCACGCGTTAGCCAGCGGCCGTGACTGATCCTCTGAATAATGAGGGTGCCATGAATAGGTCGCCTGATCAAACGGCATTTCTTCACCCGTCTTCCCTTATACCCCTCGACCAACGCGGTTCTCTTAAGTAACATCTATGAACCCAGGTTCCTATAAAGTTATCACGCACACAAGGGCAGCCTTGGTGCGAATAAAAGACAAAGCCATTTGTACACAAACGCGATCTATTGACACACCACTCTCACCGAAAGGAAAGGTTATAAGTGCAACACATGAGAACTCACACTACACTATAGACCAAACAGGCAACTGTAAATAGACGGGATGCAATCGCCGTCAAGGTTTTAGCTAAATACGCCCTTTAAATACACGGAAAGTAAAGATGCACGGTGATTGCAAAAGCACTGATTCACCAGAGGTGAACGGCCAAGACAGCTTTGTAGTTTCTCACGAGGTGGCAGTGAACGGAGTGCAGAGCGTCGTGTCGATCTGTCATGAACGACAAACTTAGTGGTCGTGATCAGCGCTGTCCACGAATAGGTAGCTGCTGCGTTTTCCAGAAGTTGACAGAGCAGGGTGTGGGACCCTCAGCAAAGGCCCGCGTGGCTCAAATAGTGCAGCAGGGTCAGCTCCGCTCGCACGAAACTCCAGCCGTCTCCACCCACCAGAAACAGCTCGAACATCGCCCCTGCTCGTCCGATGAACAGTCAAATTCTCTGTAACAGCAGAGCTGCCACATGTGTCTGCCTGGGGACTGCCTTTTCACATTCCACCAACCGGTACCGCTTCGCATCAGCCAGCCTTGCGAGCCCCGCAACTCTAGTTCGCCTCCACGAGTGCCTCTTTTCCCCTTTGTTTCTCCTTGTCCACCTCATGTCTTTTGTTCAGGGAGCTGCTTGTTTCTTCGTCTTGTTGGTTAAGTGGTAGCTGTTGAGCACTTCGTCCGACAAAAATATGACATCATGCGCAAATCCCAATAGCCATCGTCTATCTATGTTCTCTACGTAGCACCACGTATGGGAGGTTATTGTATACGGATGACAACTGTGTCATAATCAACATCTGATCCATCCAAGGACATTTAGCAAATCAGTACAACTTCTTGGATTTCCCACAAGTATTGACAATATTTACATCACTTTATTTTTAGGCCCTGAAGGCCCGAAGGATGCATATAAGGGAAGGCATTCACATATTGACGCGAGATAGGGTGGCACCTGCGGCTGCCCGCCGCTGCAACGAGAACGACGAAGTGTGTACTGAAACGCGCTGCTCTCCGAGTGTCAGCCTATATTGAAAGAACACCGTTTTGCCAAGGTGTCGACTTGCTATCTTCGTGACATTTCCTGGTGGGTTGCTGGGTTGATACGATCGCCCGAGACGCGGCGTACTCCTGACTCGTCCACCAGTGCGTAGTCTGACAGAGCTCACCCCTGTATACGTCCATACCAGCCGTCGTCTTCAGGGGCTTCAGCCACAGCACGGTCTGCTACCTGATCCCATCACGACGATGCACCAACCGTCTACTGCTGCGCTTGCCGCGCCGACACAGGTCCTTTTGCATCAGCCGAAAACACCCAATGTGTTCCACGGAGGTGCTCATGAAGACGTCGAAGACTGGCTTGACCCCTTCGAAAGGGTAGCCGAATTCAGCGATTGGTCCCAAGAGCGCAAGCAGCGTAATGTGTACTTCGCTCTCGGGGATTCCACAAAGACGTGGTAAACCACGAGACGACACTGACATCGTGGGACGAATTCCGTCGGCAGTTAGTTGCCGCCTACACCAGCGCCGACAGAAAGGAGAGAGCGGAGTTGGCGATGCAGGCAAGAATTCAAGACCCTAATGAGAGCGTCACGACGTCTATTGAAGATATGGCTTGGTTCTTCAGACGTACAGATGCTTCAATGCCCGAAGACAAAAAAGCTCGACACCTAATGCGAGGCGTAAAGCAGGAAATCTTTGCCGGCCTTATCCGCAACCCACCGACTACGCTTGCGGCCTTTCTCGCCGAAGCCACTGCAATGGAAAGGACACCACAACAGCGCGCCAGGCAGTACAATCGAAATGTGTCTGCAATTTCGAGTGGCGTCCCTAACGTGACACTGGGAAGCGACATCAGCGACCTTAGAGTATTAATGACAGCGGTCATAAGAAAAGAACTCCAAAAAATGCAGGCGGTCGAGCCCCCGGTCGCGCGACTTTCTGTGGCGGAGATGGTGCGAGACAAGATCAGGCAAGCCACCCAAGTTCCTGAACGCTTCGGGGCACCACAGCCGCAGGAGCAAGTTAGGATGACTTATGCGGAAGCCGTACGACGTCCGTCGCTATATAATACCTCAAGCGTCGTGCGCCCCACGGAACAGACAGAAGACGGGTTCAGCCGTCGTAATACGCCGTTTATCAACGAGTCCAGGCCAAGAAAGAGTGATGTCTGGAGCGCTTTCCTGACCACAGTCCGCTCTGTTTTCACTGCAGCGAAGCCCGCCATATCTACAGGACGTGTCTCTACCGACGCGTGGATCTCCGTAGGTTCTGTCCGAATGCGCCGCGTCCATGACCTGGTGAGCGTCCAGTGGAAATCGAGAGCTTCCTGGCGAGTCGTCCCAATTTCTTCGAACAGCCAAGGCACGAGCCTCGCTCGTCGTCACCGGCTCCGTCCCGATACCGGTCGCCAAGTCCTTCCTTCCGTCGAGGCGCCCCTAGGTGCCGTTCGCCCAGCCCTGCAAAGCGGGAAAACTGAGTTCGGCGACCTCTGGAGGTGACGCCGCTCACGCCAAATGTACCGAATATCCTCTATTACGACGCAAGCGACGACAGCGACGACAACAGACCGACGTTCAAACGCACTCAGGCCATCCAAGGCACGCCGTAACATCGGATATACCAGTCAGTATAGACGACGAAGAAGTCACAGCTTTAGTCGACACTGGCGCGGACACCTCTGTTATGAGCCGAGAACTTGCCGCTAAACTGCAAAAAATTTGCACGCAGTTGACTGGGTCGCAGGTCCGTACTGCCGGAGGACACCTCTTAAAGCCCGTGGGTAGGTGTAGAGCACGAGTGAATATTCACGGCTTTACGTACGTCGGATATTTCATTATCCTGCCGAGTTGTTCGCGAGAGTTGATCTTTGGGATGTACTTCCTGCAGGCTAATGGATCCATCATTAATTTGCAAGAGTCGCGGGTAACGTTTTCGACGGCGCATGTCATAGCAAGCAACAAGTGCGACAGTCATGACAACGCCTTGCGCATCGTCGACAACAACGTCACGTTATCGCCGAGGCGCAGCGTATTAACCCTTGTAACCTGCGACGTGTTCGACGACAGTGAGGACATTGCCGAGGCAAATATTCCGCTGCTGCTCCAACGGTATATCTGCATAGCTCGAGGCCTTGTTAAGTTGCAGAGCAAACGGTCACTAGTTCTTCTGACGAACTTCAGCAACGAGTTTCAGCACATCCCTCAAGGCACGGCTGTCGCCTTCCTCAACCAAATTGCGGACTTCTCCGACGTCGGCACTTTAGAGGTTACTTCACCGAACGTGACAGATGCTACCACGCTTTGCAGCCGCATGCACATTATTACCGGTATGTCGGAACAACAGAAGCAACGACTATTAGGCCTCGTGAGCGAATTCTCTAGCTGCTTCTCTACAGAACCTCAAGTTCAGCGCACCTCCGTTTCGAAACACCGTATTTTCACAGAGGAATCGGCGCGCCCAGTTCGTCAGCATCCATATCTTGTGTCGCCAATGGAAAGAGAGGCGATTAAAGGCAAGGTTAAAGAAATGCTGGACGATGACGTGATTCAGCGTTCGACAAGCCCGTGGGCGTCCTCCGTCGTTCTGGTAAAAAATAAGGACAATACACTACGCTTCTGTGTGGACTACAGACGGCTTAACAGTCACCAAGCGTGATGTTTACCCTCTGCCAAGGATTGACGACGCCTTGGACCGTCTACGTCATGCCAAGTTCTTTACCTCGTTAGATCTTAAGTCAGGGTACTGGCAGATCGAAGTCGACGAGCGCGACCGCGAGAAAACTTCATTCCTGACACCCGATGGGCTATACGAATTAAAGGTCCTCCCATTCAGCCTGTGTTCCGCTCCCGCCACATTCTAGTGAATGATGGACACTGTACTCGCTGAACTGAAGTGGCAGACGTTCCTCGTCTACCTGGACGACGTCTTTGCGTTTTCAAGCACGTTCGATGACCACCTGGCTCGGCCGAAGGCGTTCTTGATGCTATCCGCAAGGCAAACCTCACCATCAAGCCTGAAAAATGCCACTTTGGTTTTCAGGAACTCAAGATTCTGGGACACGTGGTCAGCCCCCAGGGCGCTCGGCCAGACCCTGGGACGTTGGCTGCCGTTGCTGAGTTCCCGCGTCCTAGAGATAAGAAGGCTGTTCAGAGGTTTTTAGGACTCTGCGTCTAGTACCGTCGTTTCGTTAAATGTTTCTCCAAAATCGCTGAGCCTTTGACGATATTAACACGCCACGATGTGTCCTTTCTGTGGACGGAAGAACAAGAACAGGCTTTCACAGAATTGCGCAAACGACTGCAAAAAGCATTTTGACGATGATGCTGAAACTGAAATCCACACGGACGCCAGCAACATTGGTCTCGGAGCCGTTCTTGTTCAGTGGAAAGACGGTACGGAACGTGTAATCGCTTACGCGAGCCGTAGCCTCACAAAGGAAGATGCTAACTACTCCACCACTGAAAAGGAGTGTTTAGAAGTCGTTCGGGCCATCAGTAAGTTTCGACCCTACCTGTATGGCCGGCCATTTCGAGCGGTCAGCGACCACCATTTACTTTGTTGGCTTGCCAATCTCAGGGATCCATCAGGCCGCCTCGCTCGTTGGAGTCTCCGCCTACAGGAGTATGACATAACTGTCGTCTACCGATTTGGACGAAAGCACGTGACAGGCTGACTGCCTGTCACGTGCTCCGATTTCACTGACATCATCAGATTTGGAGCAAGATTTGCCGTTTCTATGTCGTTGACACGGTGCGGATGGCTCACTTACAACGTGCGGACACAGACCTGCTTGCTCTTATCCAGTATCTTCAAGGAGCTGACGTTGTTATCCCACAACCGCTGTCACAAGGACACACATCGTACCGCCTGCGGAAGAATGTACTTTACAAGAAAAACTTTGAAAAGAGTCAGGAAACGTTCCTTCTCGTCATCCCAACGGCATTGCGCCAAGAAGTTTTGCAGGCATGTCACGACGACCCCTGTGCCAGACACTTAGGCTTCACCAGAACACTAGCACGCATACGCCAGCGATACTACTGGCCACGGCTATTTTCGTCTGTTCAGCACTATGTGAAAACCTGTCGTGACTGCCAGAGGCGTAAAGTACCACCTGTCAAGCCCGCCGGTTTCCTCCAACCTCTGGACCGACCTCCGGCGCTCTTCCAATAAGTGGGCATGGATCTCCTAGCTCCGTTCCCTACGTCATCTTCGGAAAACAAATGGATAAATGTCGCAACCAACTACCTAACCCGTTAAGCCGAGACCAAAGCTGTACCCCGGGCAACTGCTGCTGAAGTCGCCAAGTTTTTCGTCCTCAACATTGTACTGCGCCATGGTGCACCCGCTGTCCTCATTACTGATCGCGGTGCAGCATTTACAGCTGATTTAATACAAGAGGTGGTCACGTTCACGCGCAGCAACCATCGGAAAACCACGGCTTATCACCCCCAAACTAACGGATCGACAGAGCGCATTTAACAGAACACTGGCCGATATGCTCTCGATGTATATTGATGTAGAGCACAAGACATGGGACGAAATTTTGCCATACGTGACATTTGCCTATAATACAGCTGTGCAGGAGACCACCCAGCTCACCCCATTTGAACTTGTCTATGGACGTCGCGTCACGACACCTTTAGACGCCATGCTTCCAGTAGACGACGGCACCACGACAAGTGAGGACGCTGATAACTTTATCCAGAAAGCAGGGCAAGCTCGCCAGCTTGCTCGGAACCGCTTCCGCAGCCAGCAGAGTACCGACGCCCGTCGTTGCAACCAGAGCTGACGGAACGTCCAGTACAACCCCGGCGACCACGTGTGGGTGTGGACACCTGTCCGTCACCGTGGGCTCTCGGAGAAATTGTTGCGACGATACTTCGGACCATACGAAGTTGTGCGCCGGCTTAGCGATGTGAATTACGAGATCCGGCTCCAAAGCGTTGATCTTCGCTTGAGCCGACGACGACCCGCCCCGAAGTTGTACACGTAGTACGGATCAAGCCGTACTACGTGTACCGGCGAGTGAAGTGCACCTTTCAAACCCTTCGCCGTCCTACGCAGTGTTGTGTGGTTATCCTTCACTTTCAGTGACCACATTTGCCGTTAGAGCTGTCTTGCCCCCCTTATGAACTTTTACCCAGCCGACCGGGACGGTCGTTTTTGGAAGGGGAGAAATGACGCGATATAGGCTGGCACCTGCGGCCGCCGGCCGCTGCAGCGAGAACGACGAAGTGTGTACTGAAACGCGCGCTCTCCGAGTGTCAGCCTATATTGAAAGAACACCGTTTTGCCAAGTTCTCGATTGCTATCTTCGTGACAATATCTTCAAAAGCTTGAAAAACGTATACCCCCCTCCCCCCCCCCCATCACAATATTGTTACGTGTGGAAAGACACACACGAAAGAAGCTATTTACAATATATTTACACTGGAACCAAAACCGCCAGGCCGACACCTTGCTCTAGCCAAAAGCCCAGACACACTTCCTCGGCTTTCTCGCTGCGGCTCGTCTCTTTAGCATCTCTAGATGGTATCGTAATACTACCCCCCGGCGGCGAAAGCACCGTCACGGTGCAGTTAAATATCTAAGGCGCTTGGAGAGGTGTAGGGTTTGAGTCGGGCGACGTGGACAATATCACTGGTTGTCCCAGCGGAGGACGTAGTGGGCGTGGCTAGAACGATTTCATATGTGACATCGGTCACTTGGCGGAGCACGCGATATGGGCCTGTGTAACAGGAGAGCAGTTTTTCACAAAGGCCCACTTTACGCGATGGTGACCAAAGCAACACGAGGGTGCCGGGCGCAAAACGCACATCACGGTGACGGAGGTCGTAGCTTTGCTTCTGTTTGTCTTGGGACACTTCCAGACGAGCACGCGCAAGTTGACGAGCATGGTAAGCACGGGCGATTGCATCACGGGCATAATCGCTAGTTGAAGCCGTGGTGGACGGAAGCACAGTGTCTAGTGGTAGCGTCGATTCTCGGCCATACAAGAGATAAAACAGGGAAAATCCAGCAGTTTCAAGACGGGAAGAGTTGTACGCAAAGGTAACGTAAGGTAGAGCCAGGTCCCAGTCACGGTGGTCGGCTGAAACGTATTTGGATAGCATGTCTGTAAGGGTGCGGTTCAAACGTTCAGTGAGGCCGTTCGTTTGTGGGTGGTAGGAGGTGGTAATTTTGTGCTGTATTGAGCAGGCACGCATGATGTCGTCAATGACTTTGGACAAAAACGTACGGCCACGGTCGGTGAGCATTTGACGCGGAGCACCATGCTTCAAAATGGTTCAATGGTTTCAAATGCTTCAAAAGCACTTGAAATGCACTATTAGATTCAGCTGAGTTGAATCACTTGTTTAATAAAGCTGACAAGGGCTTGGCGAAGTTCGTAATTCATGGCAACACGAGCACAGCACAGAAAATCTTCAAACTCTCCTCAAACCCAATGGCTTCAGTTTCAAATGTGTAAAGCGTGCTTCCCCGAGCCACTAATTTATTGTTCTCCAATTCTTTCGGTTAAGTTGCGAAGCTGCGATTGACTGAGCTTATCGCGAGTTTCGTGCTCTGAAAGCTTTTGCGGTTATATATATTTATACTGGTTGCCAGGAGCCCCATAAATACTCCGACTTTTGACTTACGAAAACGGCAGCACACGCGGCTTGCTGATGCATGACCCGCAAACACGGCCTTTCATCTGAGTACGCTAGCATTTATTCAACTGTACTATCGCGATGGAAAGAAACGCGAACAGCGGAGCGCGTGGCCGAAGCATAACTGAATGTATAGTGGGCGCCGTCCAGTCATCACCATTCACAGGCGCGTATGTCCGGTTTGATTGCGCTGTGCGATGATGCACCCCCTATATTGCGATATTTTCTTTCTATTTTACTTCTCTTTTATTTGAAAACGACAAAAGGTGACGTCGCAGTAATGATGAGAGCGCAAACTGTACTAACAGAAACAAAAATATCGCAGTATAGGGGGTGCATCATCGCACAGAGCAATCAAACCGGACATGCGCGCATGTCCATGGTGATGACTGGACGGCGCGCACTATGCCTTCAGTTATGCTTCGGCCACGCGCTCCGCTGTTCGCGTTTCTTTCCATCGCGATAGTACGTCTCTTTTAGACAATTCATCACTCTAGCACAATTTCGAGGTATATACATAAAGCGCTTTAGATGAGTTTTATTAGACAGGCAGCGCAGCGTTTATGGCCGCCGATCGAGCGCCACAAAACGAGACCTGCCCACAGTACGCCGCTTAACACACACAATCCGCGCTTATTTCTGCTCAGTATCCACGTTAAACATGGTGTATTTCCTTTTTCACGGACATTGACAATGACGGTGAAATGAACAAGCGCGAGCGATCGCTTGCCGTTAAACATTCCCTATAGTAGAATCGAGAACCCGAGCGCGCTTACAAACCAAACGACAAACCGACACTACGCCCGAGTCGCCTACATTACATGCAGCCGGTTCGCGCTACGAAATACGCTCACCTAGTCATGAGCTAGTGAAGGAAAACATCTTCGCTAAAACTTACCGTTCAGTGTAGTTGACGTGTGATGCCACAAAGTCGAGACGAGTACACAGACACCAAGGTGCAGGCAGCTCACCAGCAGCAACAAGCGTTGACTTGCCTGGCGCAGCCGTTGAGAATTCGAATCGACGCGGAGAGATGGCGCGCCGCCTTTGCTGCCGCTGCGCATGCGCAGGCGCTGCGGCCGGCGACGGCGTACGTGCTCCGAGAAATCTGAGCGCCTTTGCCCGTTTCTTTTCTTTTTTTTTTTTATTGTCGCTCTCTCTCTCTCTGCGTTCCATGCGCGCGAAACCGGTTGTTTTAACCTTCCATTTTTCAGTTCTTTCCATGGAAAAAGGAAATGCCTTGGCGCGCTGTATTACAAACGCTGTGGGCTATCGCATGGAGCAGGAGTGCACACTTGGATGAACGCAGTGTTTGTAAAAACCGTTAGCACGCACGTCAGGCGCTAGCATTATGGCCAGCGACGATGAGTAATGTAGTGCATTTCTAGCATAGCTTTCAACGTACCGCCAAATGGGATACCTAGCTGCGCACATGGTAGTGCAGTCTGTTCCGGTGATATGTCAAAGCAATCAATACACTAATGACGTACGCATATACTCGGCCGCACAGGCATATAGCGCCTAGAAAGGACTGGGTGGGCTCAGAGTATCAGCGCACATTGTAAGTGAACGAGAAGCTTTAATGAATTTATAGCGCGGGATATCAGTCTGCGAAAAACCACTCGATGTTAGTGATGCAGCCTAGATATGGGGAGAACCTTAAGAGTATCTGAGAATCAGACGACACATAAGGCGCACACCACATACACGACATCGGTTCATCGCACACTAGCAAATTCTGCGTTGTCAGCTGTACACATTACAAGTCTCTGTGCTGTTAGCATGATGCCTGTTTGTAATCCGCTTCTCGCTAAAACTGGCATTCATAACCTCTATTTACATGATTGGATCGGCATTTTGCTTTCTTTATTTTACTGCCGCAAAAGTAATGCTATGAAAACAACTGTAAAGACTGTCTTGGGATTGCCGAGAGCGACTACGGAGGTCATATAATGTGGTGAACAAATGCGGAAGTATATACACCATGTCTATAATAAACTCTACAAGAAGGCTTTAAAGAAATGTCAGCAGTATATTCAATCCCAGTGGCTTATATCAAACGTAGCTCCGTATTATCCGCCTGTAACTCCGCTTGGTTACAGCGTACACGGGTTGGGCCGAGTTTAACGACTCTTGTCTATAGACGGCAAGTAAACCTGAAGCAATAACACTTTTACAATATCGGCTGTCCTTTAGTTCATCTCACAGCATACCGCAATCGGTATACGGTCTGTTCGCTCGAGTTAACATGATCTTTGGTGATATCCCACCCTATAGCCTTCACAGGGGGTGGGGTGGGGGGATATAGGAAGCCATTAAAAATAATTTCAATCACATAGAAGTATATATGAAGCCTCCGTGTGGTTCGCAAGGAAAAATTATCGTTGGGGATGCATTCCCGACTAACTATAGGT
This sequence comes from Dermacentor silvarum, assembly GCF_013339745.2. Classification (NCBI taxonomy): domain Eukaryota; kingdom Metazoa; phylum Arthropoda; class Arachnida; order Ixodida; family Ixodidae; genus Dermacentor; species Dermacentor silvarum. The sequence goes on along the minus strand of NC_051160.1, from coordinate 110,539,216 downwards.
GCCGGGCCCAGAGGTTACATGTTAACAACCAGTGCAATACTGGATGAAACTCGGCGAGCTAGCACACTCTTAAACACCTAATCATCTGGTAAAATAACAATTAAGGACTGCGTAATTCAATGACAGAGATGCCATGGTGACCTTTATTGCTTTTCTCTGTAGACATTCTATAAACTGGCAATCGGCTAAAGAAATAGCAAACAGAAAAAATTTTGCATATAAACGGCGTATAGACCGCTAATATAGACAAAAAATACAATTTAACGACTTTTGTCAAGACTAAATTTATAGACGGGGAATAGATAAAAGAAGTAGACACCTTATCAACTTTCGCCTATAGAAAATCTATAAACCGGGCGTATACAAAATAATCAACACCTTATCGACTGTCGCCTATAGACAGTCCTTAGACACAGAATGAACAATAAATAGACAAGCTATCGACTTTGGTCTATACGTAGTCTATAGAGTGGAAGATCACAATAAGAAACAAACAATTTATCGACTTCTTTCTGTAGACCGACTATATAATGGCAGTAGACAAAAAGAAATAAAAATCTTTTTAACTTTTGTATATAGACAGTCTATAGACAATGAATGGACAAGAATAAATAGAGACCGTATCGAATTTTTTTCTATAGGTTGTGTATAGAGAGGAAGTAGACAAAAATAAGCAAACATCTTATGGACATTTTTCTGTAGACCGACTATGGAATGGGAGTAGACAAAAAGAAATAAAAATGTTATTAACTTTTGTCTATAGACATTCTATAGACAATGAATGGGCAAGAATAAATAGAAACTGTATCGACTTTTTGCTATAGATAGTCTATAGAGAAGAAGCAGACAAAAATAAACAGACATCTTATCGACTTTTTTCTGTAGACCGACTATAGAATGGGAGTAGACAAAAAGTAATAAAAATCTTATTAACTTTTGTCTATAGACAGTCTATAGATAATGAATGAACAAGAATAAATAGAGTCTGTATCGACTTCTTTCTATAGATAGTCTATAGATAGTCTATAGAGAGCACGTAGACAAGAAGAAACAAACACCTTATTGACTTCTTTCTATAGACTGTCTATAGAATGTGAGTAGACAAAAAGAAATAAAAATCCTATCAACTTTTGTCTATAGACAGTCTATAGATTATTTATCAACAAAAGAACAAATCTATAGAAAGGCAAAGTTGTCTAGAAGAAGTCTATAGACATTCTACAGACAGTCTAAACTCATTTTTGTAAGGGTAGGGTGTGGGTCGTTCCCTCCTCTGTAGCAGTAGTAGTAGTAGTAGTAGCAGTAGTAGTAGTAGTAGTAGTAGTAGTAGTAGTAGTAGTAGTAGTAGTAGTAGTAGTAGTAGTATGTAGCCACCTGTAGTTTTATGAAGTGTTCACTAGATGGCGTTCCGGTTCCGCTTCCGGTTCCACTTTGCGCGCGTTTGGTGCGAAAGCGGGCAAAACGCCGACGGCGTCGACAACAGTTCTGCGCGTTGCTGGTGCTGCTGCATGTCCAAGTTTATACTGCTGATTAAAACTACCTTGAGCCGACCCCATGCCTGCTTCGCATACTACTCAGGGTTCCCCTACGGGAAGATGGTGTAATTTTCTCTCTCGTTCCCGACGCGCGCTCTCTTTATCTCTCGTCCGTAGCTGTGGTTTACCCGAATAATCCCCCGGTGCTTCGCCCACTCATCATCATTCACTTCGTCGATATGCTGTGAAATTTTCTCCATGAAATCGTACTACGTCACGGGGCTCCTTCCATCTTAATAACCGAACGAGGAACTGCGTTTACTGCTGACTTAATGCAGGAGATCGTCACGCTGACCCACACCAATAATTAGAAAACCACGGCCTATCACCCACAAACTAATGGGCTAACCGAGTGCCTCAACAGAACTATGGCCGATATGATCTCGATGTACGTTGGCGTAGAACACAAGTCCTGTGACCAAGTTCTACCATACGTGACATTCGCACACAAAACGGCTGTGCTGGAAACCACCCGATTAACATCATTTGAACTGGTGTATTGGCGCTGCGTAACAACACCTTTAGACGCCATGCTCGCGGTAGACAACGGAACAAAATGAAGTGACAATGCTGGCGACATCGTCCAGAAATCCGAAGAAGCTCGACTGCTTGCTCGCAAAAGCATCCGCAACCAGCAGAGCGCCGACACCCGCCGTTACAACACTTGCCGAAGGAACATTCAGTACAAACCCGGCGACTACGTTTGGGTGTGGACACAAGTCCGTCATCAGGGGCCGTCAGAAAAATTACTGCGCAGATACTTTGGCCCGTGCAAGATCGTCAGGCGACTCAGCGACGTGAACTACGAGGTTGTCCTTCAGAGTACTAATATGAGCTCTAGCCGACGGCGGGCACGAGCCGAGATTGTCCACGTAGTACGGATGAAGCCGTACTACGCCCGCGAAGTGCCCCTCTGATCAACTCTCTCCCACGCCCTCTGTCTCCCTTTACCCTCTCCTACCGGCGACCGGGACTGTCGATTTTCAGGTGGGGAGTAATGACGCGAAGTAAGCTGCCCTATACAGGCACCGATCGTCAGAAGTCAGCTGTTCACTACAGGCACAAGATCGCCAGAGAGAAAACGACGATAGGGCGCAGGTGTGCGCGCGTTTTTTTGAGTGTCGGCCATCACTATAGAAGTCTGTTCTTTTTCGGCGAGCCTGAATGAATATTCTTCGTGACAATATTCTACCGTATCATTATTTCATTAACAAATGGGGAAATTTTTATAGGATTTGATTGAGACATGCGCACAGTACACTTTCGAAAGTAATTTTGGACGTAATATGTTTAGTTACGCGAAATGTCGTGTTAATATTTCCCGAAACTTCTGTGGCCTGCGCATGTCGCACTAGTGTCTGGGAGAATGTTCGATAGCGTTTACTGTGTAAATGAATTGAAAATTAAGGAAGGGCGGCAGAAAATGCACGCTATGAGATGACTCTGACTAATTCGAGCATAAGTTCCTAAGAAGAATATTTAAGGACAATAGCTCGACCAACCAGAGTTATTACATACATCTATGTACAAGAGCGTTTTTGCATTTCGCCCCCTATAAATGCAGCCGCCGCCACCGCGATCGAACCCGTTACCTGGAGCTGAGCAGCGTTCCGCCGGCGCGTATCATATTAGCACGCGTAGTTGTTTGCCCTTTTACCTTGGACCGCATTTCACCCGCTAACAACTGTTATTCCGCCGTGGTTGCTTAGTGGCTTGGGCGCTGTGCTGCTGAGCACAAAGTTGTGGGATCAATTTTTTTCCGCAGCGGCCGCATTCAGATGGGGTCTAACTGCAGAAACGCCCATACACCGTACATTAGGTGATTCCAATAACCCAACGTCATCGAACGGAGTCCCCAATAATGCGTGCGTCGTGATGATATCGTAGCTTACGTACGTAAAAACCCCCTAATTTACATTTTAACAACTGTTAAACTAATGGCTCCGCGTCTTGCATTAGTTAAACCAATGCAAGGTGCGCCTGCATGCATAGGGATTTTTTTTTAGTGTTATCTTTAATTCTGTCTGTTTTCTTTGTTGTCATCCATCCTCGTGTGACGAGATCGTAAACGCGACTGTAATAGTGTTTCACTTTCTGGAAGGGGTACCAATGATTATGCTGCAATCTTCCACAAGCACGTACAGGGTGCTTTTTAAGCTGCACCATTTTTTTATTGCCTCTGGCAGATAGCACAATTCTAAACCTAGATCTAAACTACTGGATGAGGCAGCCATCACTTCTACGAGAAATAAAAATACCGAAATGAATAATAATTGTAAAGGGTTTATTAGAGTTCGGAGCAGCGCAGCGGCGACAGTCAAAACGAGACACGGCTTTCAAGCACGAGCGCCGTTGCCCAGCAAAATCGCTGGACCCACTAGCGTCTCTCTTCGCTACAAATTAAAGTAAATACGCTATTTATCTTTCTAATTTTTAGGGGCGAAGCTCCTTAGGGTGTGGGTCTGTCCCTCCTCTGTAGTATGTAGTAGTAGTAGTAGTAGTCGTCGTCGTCGTAGTAAGTAGCCACGTCTAGTTTTATGCAAAAAAAATTCCGAAAGTTGTGTCCGTAGCGCGGAATCGAACCAGGGCCCCCTCGCTTCCGAACGCGCGGCGCTAGCCACTACGCCACGAAGCGCACATGGACACACGCACCACGATGACAATAAATACCCAACATTAACGAAAGACTGCGCGTTTCTAACGCGTTTGTGCTAGCGCGTTACGGCCCGTGTAAGAAGCTGGTGTAAGACGCTGTGGCCTCTCATAGACACTGCGTTATAGACATAGACACTGCGTTCATAGACACTGCATTACGAAATTATGACAAGTACAAGAATGGACCATTTGTAGTAGTTGGGGACTTTAACGTGGATATCATTGACAACAATTGGCTTATCCAACATATGGCTTCTAGATATGCACTCAGATGCATATCGTTTGACCATATGAAACCTACCACGATCCGAGGAACATGCATAGACCTAGTATTTGCAAATTGTCCACTGCAACCCATACAGGAACCGCTCTCCCTTCATTTCACGGACCATAAAGCCGTCATAATGAAGGGACAACGCAAGCCATCCATCGTCTAAGAACAAATTAAAGTTGATTTTGTATATATACACACAGTGTTTCTCACGTCTTTACATGATGATCGACTGGGCGAATTACACGGAAGATTCACGGTTTACCGATGATTCCCTCCGGAGCTTCGCCCACTCATCATCATTCACCCCGTGGATATGCTGTGGTTTTTTTATTCCTTTCAAATTTTTAAAATCATTTTATGGCACATATTTTAATCTATGCAATGAATCATGGATGACGATATCGCAATGCATATCACTTGGAAGGAATTCTCTGGACTGAACCAGTTTCGAGATATTATTACGACGATATACGCTGGTGTTCCAGCTACTTTCGTGGTTCAGTGAATAAAACAGACTTTCATCAAAAAACGTTAACGCGACGTCGCACACGTTGAGACTTAATCTCTCGAAGCTGATGCAGTCCTGAAAATTTGTTCCAAGTGGATATGCCTTGCGAAATTACCAGCTATAATCCATAGAATATGCGCCTTGAAGGGAACAATTAAAGATTAACTAGCATAGGGATGTACATTATTGAATGTGAAACTGGTTTGTTCTACAAGTAATGGTCGGTCTCATCCAGTAATTTATATCAAGGTTTCGAATAGCGATATGTATTCAAAAGAAAGTGCAACTAAAAATGTACCCTATATAAATAGCCGCCGCGTTTCAGCAGTAGATGAGATTTCAACAATCGACGAGTGTGGTCGCTGGTATCATTATGCTTTATTTATTTTATTTTTTATTTATTTATTGATACTGCGATCTTATACAAGATCTTATACAAGGCTTACTGCTGAGCGTTACTTCTCTTGCGTGCAACAAGTTCGCTCGATCAACATTTAGTTTTATGTAGTGCGTTATCTCACTGAGGTTGCTCACCCTCTCTACGACGACACAATATTGACTTATTTTGCAATTGGAATTTTAGAACGCCTGAAACTGGCAGTTCTGGCCCACTTTTCTTCCGCCTTTGTAACCGGTGCTGCGGACCTGTTAGCGCTGAGGGATGAGCATGGTGGATGCAGGAACCTCTGGTTGCTCAATACTGCAGTAAACTCCACAGTGGTGTTGCCACCAATATTGTCCTCAATTCTCAGCCAAGTCCTCAAATGCGCTTCATAATGAAAGTATTGGCCACATGCAGCCTAAACCTCTGGACAACGCACTTATTTTCGGTCTTGGTGCTTCGGAAAACCTGCCCGGTGAGTGGCGACGACCACATCTCAGCGTTGTGATTCCTTCGCATCCTGCACCTGATTTGCAGCCACTAGAATCTATGACGTTCACTTCATTGAAAAAATCTTACGAATACTAACATAAAAAATAATTTCTTGGGTTTTACGCGCCAAAACCACGATCTGATTATGAAGTTTGCACTACTGGGGAGCTACGGATTAATTTCGACGCCATGGAGTTCATTAACGTGCACCCAAATTACGATACACAACACATTTTTTCAGTTTGTTCTTTTCAAAACGCGGCCACCAGGGCCGCGGGCGAACCGCATTCTCCAGATCAGCAGTGCAACGCTATACAGATGTGCAGCTTCTGAAGAGAAACAGACAATAGACTAATATCTTGTCGTTCTTTTTTAGGTGAGGAACGATGTGACGAAGAATGTAAGTATTGGTTCTACAAGATAGTTTGTACATGCCTTATACTTTGTTGTTAATCATTTACCAATGTCCTTAGAGTGGGTACGTACCGTTAGAGTGGGTACGTTAGAGTGGGCAAGTTAATTCATATTCAAAATGCGGGCACCAGGGCCTGTATTGAACCCGCGGCCACGAGATCATGAAAGTAACTCCATATAGAGATAAGGCTTCCGAAGACAGAGAGTAAACTAATATTACGTCGTTGTTTTTCTTAGTTGGGAAAAAGTATGACGAAGACTAAGTATTTGTTCTACAAGGTCGTTTGTATATGTCTTATACTTTCTTTATAATTTACCAATGTCTTTAGGTTGGGTACGTTAAATGCACAACGATAGGTTGTTATAAGTATTCTCCCAAAAATATGACCGTTAAATCTCCTATTATGCTCGAACTTGTTTGAACATAACTTGTTCGAGCCAAAAATGTTGTTTAGAAACTACGCATAAGGAAAGTTTAAAGAATTTCAACTTAAAAAACTAAAATGTACATCAGGGATAAAACAGCTAATGTGCCGTCTTCATGCCTATATGTCGCAAACACTATAGGAATTGCTCTTTGATTATCTGCACGCGCAACGAGAAAGTTCTTTACCTTTTGGTGATTTCTTTGTTGCACGATTTTAACAATAGTGAAAGCCTTTAGGAAGGCATTTCTACTGCACTGTGATACAGGAGATAGTCTAGGCGCAATCTTTTTTCGCCGAATCAACAATGAACAATGTTTTTGCGGTAAAATACAAAAACTACGGGTTCCTTAGGTTTGCGCTAGAAGCGCTTATGGCGCATTTCGCGTCACACTGGTGACCTTCGGTGGGTGACGCTGCTCTGCATTCCCTGCACTTTTTCACACTCAGGGTCGGCCATAATTCGGCCCTGTGGCCTAGTTCGCCACAACCGTAGCACACATCCACTTGTCTTCTGTATAGAGCGCAGGGCAGCATGCCCGCGCCGTACATGACAAAGTTCAGCACCCTCAGTCCCTCGAACAGGACGGTAACTGTGGTGGTGGTCTTGATGCGACGCATCTCCAATACGGTGGGGTTCCGTTGGTTTACGATCATTCAGCGGAGCTGAGCGTCGTTGAACTCGGCGTCGACTCCCCTCACAACACCCTTGCGCGTATTGTCCGAGGCGGCCCTGTAGGCCGTCACCTCAACGACCCCTTCGCGCAGACGGATCTGTTGAACTATCGTGTAAGCACGCGCGTTTATTTCTACCTTGTTGAGACGACGTGGATGTTTTTCACGTTGTTTGGGCAGACGATGTCTTCGCCTACCTGGTCTGGTGAAAATGCCGCCGCCATAGCCAGCACTTCTGCCACCCTAATAGGGCTGATCTTTTTCACGTCGAGGCCACCCTGTGGCCTAACGATGACCCGAACATGTTCCCGAGGCAGTTTCGGGAGCCTTGAGGCTGCGGTGAGCTTCTTCAGCGCGTTCCGTGGGGCTGCCTACTTTACCGGGCTCGGCGTCGACTTGGGAGTTTCTTGCCTTGCCTTCTTATTTTTGCCCGTTGCCGCTGTCCAGCCGGGGCACCTTGCTTCTTCGGCGGAGATTTCTACCCCCTCCACCATCTCGACTTCGGGCATGATGCCCCACCACCCCGGAATTAGGCCTAAGCGTAGCCCGTACTCCTCACCGCCGTTAACCCAATAGAATTAGCTCCTAACGGCATGGCAAAAAGTTCAAAGTCGTATAAAAGTGAAGTAAATCTGGTATCGGATTGATCCCCGCAACAGACTGCATCGAATGATGCACCATATTCAAGGGTTTTCGCTAACTCTACCAGCGGAAACATTTGAGGAAACGGGAGCCGATGTTTGCGCGTCCTCACTGCTCGGCGGGCTTCTCCGCCCTCCCCGTTCGTGCAAGAGAAAATCAAATGCGCAAGTGAAAGTTTGGTGCATAACGTTCGCCAAAGAGACAAAGGCACCCGAGAAAGATTCTGAAATCATATAAGAGCACTCGGAGCTGCAACTAAAAACTCGCAAACGACTGTATGGGATGAAGACGGTAGCATCTACTAAGGAGACGATGCGCTGCGGTACATCACAGACGTTATTAGGGACAACTTCGGCACGAAAGAAAACGTAGTTCTGGCTCAAACAGATCCACCAACAACAGATAAGCCTGAGAGACCAAAATTTAGCATATAAATATTTTACTGCAAGAAACCAGAAGATGATGTCACTATTCACATGGAAGCAGGACCCGATGAAATCCCAATACAGCTAAACAAAAACTGATCAAAGACCGAGGAACTCATCACTAATGCCATAGAGCAAGTCATTAGAACGAAGAAAATTTCGGTTTGATGGGGTGAAAGCAAGATGAACCTCCCCTACAAAGGAAAAGGTGATAAGAATATGACGAGAGCGTACATGCCAGTTACAGTAACGTCGGTGGTATATAGAATGGCAGTGCAAGCCATAAAATTTGAACTGTCGAAGTGGGTGGAGAAAATTTATGTACTGAGGGAACTACAGAATGGGTACAGGCCAGGGATACGCAATGAGGATGTTTGTAGTAACTCCGTGCATAGAGATTTCAGTAGCTCAGAATAAACCTTTATGGACAGCATTTCTATATACTAAGAAAGCCTATGACAAGGTAGACAGGAAATCGTTATGGGATGTTGCCAAACACTGAAGACATAGATGAAGATTTAGTAGAGCTCCTGAGGGGGATATAGAGAGACAACCGAACACGCATTGTATGGGCAGGTCGAAGATGAAATGAAGTGGTGCAAATACACCTAGGGACTGAGTCAAGGATGTCCTCTTTATTCAATGCTCTTCACGTTTAATGTTAAATCACAGCAAGACGACTGGAAGACAGCAAATTCGGGTTTGATTTATCCTACACGCGTAATGGACAAATGGTGCAACAGAAAGTCCTTGGACTGATATATGTGGACGACTTAGTGCTACTAGCGGACAATACATGAGATTTTCAGACACTTGCGAATACCTGTGGCAACGCAGCGACAAATCTAGGCCTATAGTTTAGCGCAGAGAAATCGGAAATTATGATCTTTAATGGAGACGGGTCAAATATCATCATCATCATCATCATCATCAACCTATATTTGTGTCCACTGCAGGACGAATGCATCTCCCTGTGATCTCCAATTATCCTTGTCTTGCGCTAGCTGATTCCAACTTGCACCTGCAAGTTCCTAACTTCATCAACTCAGCTAGTTTTCTGCCATCCAGGTCTGCGCTTCCCTTCTCTTGGTATCTATTCTGTAACTCTAATGGTTCACCGGTTATCCATCCTAAGCATTACATGGCCTGCCCAGCTCCATTTTTTCCGCTTGTTGTCAACTAGAATATCGGCTATCCCAGTTTGCTCTCTGATCCACACCACTCTCTTCCTATCTCCTAACGTTAGGCCTTACATTTTTCGTTCCATCGCTCTATGTGCGGTCCTAACTTGTTCTCGAGCTTCTTTGTTAACCTCCAAGTTTCTGCCCCGTATGTTAGCACCGGTAGAATGCAATCATTGCACACTTCTCTTTTCAACTACCGTGGTAAGCTCCCAGTCAGATTTCGCAATGCCTATCGTATGCACTCAGACCCAGTTTTAATCTTCTGTAAATTTCCTTCTCATGGTCAGGGTCTTCTGTGATTAACTGACCCTGATAAACGTACTTTTTTACACATTATAGAGGCTAACTGGCGATCCTGAATGCTTGTTGCCTTGCCAGGCTATTCAAAATTAAGTTTGTCTTCTTCATATCGGTATGCGATAGTTATTTCTGCATATTGTTAATCTTCAACCCCTCTTACACTTTCTAGGTTAAGGTCCTGAATCATTTGCTGCAATTCATCCTCATTGTTGCTGAATAGGACAATGTCATCTGCAAACTGAAGGTTGCTGAGGTTTTCGTCGTTGATCCTTACTCCTAAGCTTTTCCAGTCTAAGAGCTTCAATACTTCTACTAAGCATGCAGTGAATAGCATTAGAGATATTCTGTCTCCTTGCCTGACCCCTTTCTTGATAGGTAAGTTTCTACTTTTCTTGTGGAGAACCAAAGTTTCTGTGCAATCCTTATAGATATTTACCAAACTTACGTATGCCTCCTGTACTCCTTGATTACGCAAAGCCTCTATGAATGCTGGTATCGCTATTGAATCAAATGCGCTTTCTTAATCTATGAAAGCCATATAGAGAGGTTGATTGTACTCCGCAAATTACGTGATTACGTGATTGATGACATGGTATGATCCATCGTAGAATATCCCTTCCTGAAGGCAGCCTGTTCTCTTGGTTGGCTGAATTCAAGTGTTGCCCTCATTCTATTGGAAGTTATCGTGGTGAATATTACAGAATACTGAAAGCAAGCTAATGGTTTTATAATTCTTGAATTGTTTAAAGTATGAGGACAAGTGCCAGGAAAAAAAAGTTTAAAAAAGGATGAACAATACAAATTATAGGTCTACATCATAAAGCACACTTTTTTAGGCCGAGTGAGCCTTTTAAGTTTCCATTATTTTTTAAAATATTTTTATTATTTGAAAAGTTTAGCTAAATGTGGGTCTCAATCGAACAGTCATATCTCTAATTTAACTCGACAAAAACACACAATTTTTGGCAGTGATATACGGGACGCTTTGTCCTGTGCAATGAACCAAAAGTACTGAGATCAGATGAATTCTCAAAGCATAGTGATGAAATAACCAAAAACATTTGTGCTTCCATTGGGTGTGCCTTGGTGTAAAATGCATCCATATTAAAACTTGTGGTACGATTTTACTTGTTGAGGTTCAGTGCACACCTAATAATGTGAGAACAAATTGTGCCAAGTTTCACAAAAAAAGATTTATTGGGGAAAAAGTTATGAATGTCGGCATTTCAAGAAATCGCAGAAAGATGGGTTCTGAGAAAATCAACAAAAAGATTTCAAAGCATAGCGCTTACATAAGAAGATCAGGAGAGCTAAAATCCCCTTTTTTGTAGCCAGTTCCGTCTTCGATCTTGCTCTTGTCTAATTTTGCTCGTGTGGCACCTCGACTTCCTCTTTTTCTAGCTTGCTTTGCAGTATTACAGGTATTTGCAGTATGTCTCCAGGTCCGTCGCCTTGTAATGATTGCCGGCAAATTTTCATTTTGTGCGTCTTTGTGCTCTAAGCTTCCCTATTCTGTGGCTGCCAGTAAGAAAAAGTAAGCGACAGAAAGTAAATACATCCATCAAACAATCCGCTGCTCCTTCAACGCGTGTGCAGCCTCTAGAACGTAAACAAAATGTGCAAACATTGCACATCCACCTGGTGAGTCGTTTATTATTTTAATTGATA